>NC_092209.1:35940227-35999948 GCF_043381705.1 Parasteatoda tepidariorum | reverse complement strand
TTTTTTTTTTTTTTTAGCATCAAATACTAGTTTTGGCATGATAAACATTAAAAACTAGTTAAAACCATCAAAGATTCTCAGAAAACTAGGATGACAGTCACCATCTTATAATTCATGTAAAATTTTTAATGATGAAATTAAAATATTACTTCATCTGCGCATAAGCTGTATATACATACAGCTTATGCGCAGTAAATAAAATATATTAATTTTCTTTCTTTTTCTGTCTTTTCGTCTTTATCGTAATATATATATTGTGCTATATATATATTTATATATACCACAATAAATAAAGACAAAAAGAAGAAAACGAGGAAAATCTAGGAAGTTTTCTCTGCATTTTGAATTTGATATATATATATATATATAGTTTATTTTTAAAATGTTTGATTTGAACTTAGACCTTCTATAAGCTATAAATCTGTGGAAAATATGGAATTTTTTATAAGTTTCTTTTCCAAAAAATTCATTCATTTCTTTGCGAAATTTAGATTTGAAATCTCCAATCTTCTTTTTCCTTATCTAATATTTATCATTTTTTCAACAACAGCTCATTCTACAGCTCATCCTATAATCATTAAAATATATTTACTGTTTTAAATTAAATCTTAAAAGTTTGAAATTGTCTAAAATTATATATATATTTCCTATCTGTGAATAAATATAATTTTTAAACAAAAACTATTTACTTTTGAAATTTAGCTTGAAAGGAGAATATAAATACTAAATGGAGCTTAATCTAACATAAAAATTTATTTACTATAGATAATTATTTAAAATTAAAAAACTACTTATTATCCTGTTGAGTGCGACACCACTCCAAACCACCAAACAGTGAACACCAAAAATTAGAGGAAGCCAAAAAACAGCAAAAAGAAAAGCTCTGGTGCTTCACTATACCAAATTTGTGTTTTTTAAATAGATGCCACGGGGGGCTTCACCGGGTCCCTCGGCCGGCGCATGTGCCGGTTGATAACTGCTCCTCTCCTTCGCGGCGACGAGTGCACACACTAAATTTCCCACATACCTACATTTGGGGGGGTCGGGATAAATTCCACCTATACCAAACACTAAGCCGCTATGGCTCAGAGGATAGAGCGTTCGCCTTCCAATGCGCGAACTGGGTTCGAATCCCAGTCGATACGAATTCCGCATCCGGTTTGCTCCGACCACAGTGCTGACATGAAATATCCTCAGTGGTAGGCAGATCTTGGGTTAGAATCCCCTTGCAGTCAGGCTATCCGTGGGAGGTTCTCGTGGTCTCCATCAAAAAGTCTTCCATGAAGGCAAATTTCTCCCAATACTCGAATCCAGGAGTTCCCTTGTCTTCTGGATAGGGTTCAAAATTACAAGGCTACGGAGTTGAACATTAGTTGTCATAAACCCATAAAATTGGTTTGGCTGCTCAACAGCGGTTATAAAATTAAAATAAAATACCAAAAACCAAGAAATTTGAAGTAAAATACTTGCCACCATTTTAAGTGTTAAAGAACACTAAAAATTTTCACCATGTTTGAAAATATAATAAAAGAAACTTTGTAGAAAAAGAAATATTATTAACATCTTAGGCAGATACAGTTATATTTTGCCACTGGACGAAAACGAAATAATTGATCAATTTGTTATTTAAACGAAGATTTTTTACATTACATTTTGTAACACATTTGTAACATATTTGTAACATATTTGCGTCGAAAGAAAAGAACTCTTTGGCATTTTCAAACTATACTTGAAAAATCGACCTTTTCGCTTTTTTGCTCCATTTATTTCCACTTACATTTGCATAGTCGATCGATTTATATTCGGAACTCACATTTTCGAACATAGAGGCATCCTAAGCTAAGAACATGAATACAAGAGACAAAAAAAAAACACGTTCTCTTGAAAAACAAATTTGTCACGTATCAAATGAAAAGAAAAAACAGTCGCAAAATTAATAGCTTAGAAAGCGTCAGAATGGTGATAAAAACAAATTTCTACCTTCTAATGAAACTGGAGACTGGAGTAGTTTCTTGACTTGTATTTATTTATTTAGAATTTAATAAAGATAACAAAACTCACTTCTATCCATGTGTATTAAAAAGCATAGTCGAGAATTTTTCTTTTATTTCGAAGAACATTTTAAATTATATTTGCATCAAGCTTAGATTCCTGAAAAAGAAATATCAACTGCTTTTTTGAAGGATTTTTGAAAGAATGTTTTGCGATGTTGCTCACATCACATTTTAACCAACCTTTTCTATTTCACCAACTTAACTGAGTATTATGAGCTTTCGTTTTTTTTTTACCCACGATGGCTTTGTCATCCTTTTAGCCATGTCCATTTTCTTTAACACGGAGATGTTCATGAGCCATGTCCATTTTCTTTGACACGCCCTGTAGTAGTCTGATCGTTAAGACACGGTTCCCAGCAGATCACCGAAGTCAAGCATAACTGGCTACGGTCAGTGTGCGGGTGGGTGACCACTTGGATCAGTCTGCGTAGGGACCGAGGGTGTGCGGTATTGGTCCTCGTTAAACTGTGCTACCGTAAAGTGCTCGACTTCGAGCGCAGGTCGTCGGGCTACCAAAGCGAGGGTGCCATCCCCTCTGCAGGGGATCAAAATTGTGATGGAGTGTCTTCGGATCATCCTCAGGGATGTTTCCCAGACCGTCGTCAGTAGCCCATTCTGCAGCTCTAGTGCCATGTAAATAAACTACAACAACAAGTATACAAACTGAGACTGTATACATAATTGTTAATAGATGATAGATTTCCATAAAGTCCTTTTTAAATACACTGGAAATTTATGCAAATATATTAGATTGCAAACTACCTAGCATTATTTTTTACAACGCATATGAACAACCAACTAACGAAAGGGAAATTTACATCTATATACCATTTTGAACTCAACTAAATCAATTAATTTAGGTTATTCCTAAGCTAAATCACCTATATCGCCTTCGTCGACAGCGATCGTAAATCAAACATACAGAAATATTGAATGTGCAATATAAACATTCAATATAAGACTAACTTGAAACCAGACAGGAAAGCTACATTCACCATATTTAGTGGATATTTTGTGTTTACCCTTTGCATTTATTTAACATATTGTTATGGTATATTTGTTTGTTTGTTTTTTTTTACTTCTTCTTTATTGGTCTTATTAAAAGTTTAAACTTTTTGAATTCCCGATTTACATGTTGAAAATTTAGCCTAAACGTAACATTAAGCAAAGCTTCACAAAAGTAATAATTTTCTTACTTGAAATTTTTAGTACCTTTAATACTCTATATGAGAAATAAAAAAATATCAAGTCATAAAATGAAGAAAATAAAATATAAAAAAATTCTCCTTTTATCGATCACCAACATCTACACAATATCTTTCTCCAAAATTTGTATATATATTACCACTAAAATCTAGAAATAAATTATTCTACAAATTATCTAGCTAATTGCAGTCTAAGATGATACTTTAAATAGCAGAAAAATTGTTTCATTTCCCAAACTGCCAAGATAATCAGCATATTACCTGAATAATCTGCAAATTGCCAAGATAATATGCATATTATCAAGATAATCAGCAAAATACCTAGATAATCTGCAAATTAGCTAGATAATCTGTAAATTACCTAGTTAATTTGCAAAATACAAAGATTATCTGCGCAATACCAACTAGAAATTCGTTAAAGCAAAAATAAGATCTTTGCTGGAACGACAGCAACGATTCTGTGCACTTAAATTAAGATGTTATTGGTTTATATTTCACTACCTAAAAAAAATAAGTTCATCAATCACTTTGAAAACTAAAACACAAGAAATTAAATGGTGCAAAATATTGTTTCAATTAAGAAAATTAAGTCATTGATTTATTTTTTATATCTAAAGAATCAAGTCAAAAAGTACAAACTATCAGCAAATTAGTTGATAGAATGAAAGAAACAAACTTTTAAACTTTAACGAATCGCAAACCGTTTATCCTTTGACACAGAATTGACATTAAAAATAATTTTCATATTTTTTTAATATTCTTTCATACATACTTTGTATTACTTCTCATTATTATATTGCCAAAATAAGTGGAAAGTATTATATTTATCATTTAAATAATTTTTGGGTAAGAAATACAGCATTGAACTCTGGTGTGTCCTTTTGTGTTCAAAGTAAGATTTTCCAATCACGGCTCACTTACAAACAATATTTTTTTTTCCAATTTGCACTTATTTCAGTTGTTTCAATCTAAGAGAAGCAGTCTTTCATCATAGAAATTTCTTTAAGTTACAAAATCAATTATTGATAAATATTGGAACATAAATGAAATTAACTACTTTTTGGGGGATTTGTATTTTAAAACAAATATAATTCCAAAAATCTAACAGATTTTTAGTAACTACTATACTGCTTTTTATATTAAAAAAAATATCAAAATATACTCTTTCGTGTAATTAGATGTTCAGAAAAAAATATATAAGAAACACCGCTGTCTCAGCTGTGCTAAAATGTTAATGCACACAATACTTAGGTAACTTGCAAAACCTCTTCATTTCCCACTTTAACGGTAATATAGTTAGCAGGAAAGTATTGGTGTCTTATTAGTTTAAAAAAATTGAAAAATTAAAATCTCTCCTTGGAATCTGGAAGAAAATTCACTAGAATCTATCGAAGTTTTGTAGCTTAGAAACAACACTTCTCGAGAAAAAGTTTAATAATAAACAATAAATTTAAAAATATGAAAAAGAATTTTTTATTTATCTTGAACGTATGATGGTTTCTTTACATATTTATTCTATATCTTTAACAGGTAAAATAGTTAACAGGAAAGTAGTGTTGTCTTATTAGTTAAAAAAAATTGAAAAATTAAAATCTCTCCTTGGAATCTGGAAGAAAATTCACTAGAATCTATCGAAGTTTTGTTGCTTAGAAACAACACTTCTCGAGAAAAAGTTTAATAATAAACAATAAATTTAAGAATATGAAAGAGAATTTTTTATTTATCTTGAACGTATGATGGTTTCTTTACATATTTATTCTATATCTTTAACAGGTAAAATAGTTAACAGGAAAGTAGTGTTGTCTTATTAGTTAAAAAAATGAAAAATAAAAACTCTCCTTGGAATCTCAAAAAATTCATTAGAATTCATCGAAGTTTTGTTGCTTAGAAACAGCACTTCTCGAGAAAAAGTTTAATAACAAACAATTAATTTAAGAATATGAAAAAGGATTTTTTATTTATCTTGAACGTATGATGGTTTCTTTACATATTTATTCTATATCTTTAACGGGTAAAATAGTTAACAGGAAAGTAGTGGTGTCTTATTAGTTAAAAAAAAATGAAAAATAAAAACTCTCCTTGGAATCTTAAAGAAAATTCACTAGAATCGATCGAAGTTTTTGTTGTTTAGAAACAAAACTTCTCGAAAAAAAGTTTAATAACAAACAATAAATTTAAGAATATGAAAAAGGATTTCTTATATATATCTTGAATGTATTGGGATAGGAAGGCTCTAAAAATCAAGCGGCTCTGCATACGGATTGATATATAGCTCTTGGTAAAGCAGAGACCAATCAATATTATATCCTTCAACGAATCTTCTACACGACGAAATTGAACTATGTTGGACCATTCTTTCTTTCTTTTATATTCTTTTTTTAACAGATATATTCCCCAATTCGGGAAGATCTATGTGATGCTGTAATGCTTTTGGCGATAAATGTACTTGCCAAGAAAAAGTTTTCAGTGGTTATTTCTTTCGACAAGTATGCGTCCTTAAGTGGATGGTATTTTTACGACACCCATTTGACAAGAGAAGAAGAAAAAAAATTCTTTTTTTCTTTTCACTTCTGTTCTTAAAATTCTTTTCTTTTCTAAAAATATAGAATTTACATTTATCCTGTGCGACAACTCTTCTGTCTCTTCTTTATCAAAAATTTTTAAAAAGATGCATAGAAAATTTTCTTTACTAAAAAAATAAATTTTAAAAAAACTTAAACTTATATGCACAAAGTTTTTATCCAGAAAAAAAGGTGGGAATTTTTTTGTATTCTCAAATTCTCTCTCTCTCTCTCTCTCTCTCTCTCTCTCTCTCTCTCTCTCTCTCTCTCAAAATACTCATAAACAATTTGTATTTTATTAAATTTATCCTATTTTTCTTTAATTTTATCAACGCCATTGCACAAGCGATCCATATCAATTTTCGGTTACATAAAAGTACAACTCCGAATCCTTGAACTCACACTTGAAGTAAAGGATAAGACAATTTTTTTATAGCAGATCCAATTTTGAGTTTACGACTACTATTGTTCAACTCCGTAGCCTTGTAACTTTGAACCAGAAGACAAGGAAACTCCTAGGTCAGTACCCCCAGAGGTATTGATTTGTTGTGGGAACATGGAGGACTTTGGCTGAACGTCAGTCACCATTTACTACATGGGGAATCTTCAGTCGGTGGGGATCGAACCCCCGACCTCTTGGACATGAGCCCAATGCCCTACCAATCAGTCCATCCCGGCCCCAAGAAAGAGAATTTAAGAGAACATGCATTGCACGGAGAAGAAAACCGTGAAACCTTCCAACGCTTAGCCTGTTGGGATAGGAAATCCAGTCCATGATCTGTTTTGAAAATATTTGTCATCATCGCCATGGTTGGTGAGATCTGGGACTAATGAATAAATTTATCAGCTTTCACTAGAATTAGACTTGGTTCACTTTATTGGAACATATTTAAAAAAATAAAATAAAATTATAAGGGAAGAAAAAATATTTTAGCTCATCCGAATTTAAAAACTGTACTTACTTTCAGTGCTCTTTTTTTTAATCTTGTAGAAGCAAGAAAAAAATTATTGAAAATTAACTAAATAACAAGAGTTAAACTGATTTATTGCACAAACTAGAGAGGATTACTAATAAAATAATCCGCAATAGATCGCTATTTTTGCTTCTTATTCACACATGCTTTCCGCAAGTCTTCTAATTTGTCAGCTGTATCCGGAAAAAAAATTTCTAATTTTTATTTTGCATTACAAAACAACGAACACTTTTAACTGTTTCGCATGTATTCATCAGAGGAAAGTAAACCAAAGCATTAGCAAGTGAAATTTAACAAAAATCTTAGTTGCACGCGTCTTCACCTGCAGAAATGCAATTCCGTAACATGAATTTCATAGAAAAACCTATGAGAGTGTGGGAAAAATTTCAACCCCTATTGAACAAAGAATCAATATGGTTGATTATTTCACATGATTCTCTACATTACATGAGTGAGAAAAAACTCTATTCATATTAGAGTACAAAAGAGCTAATGCTGTTTCCTGCAATGCCTCCTCCTTTTCAACAGATTCAATTTATACGAATGTTTCCTATGACTGCTGTCATGTAGCAGTTATCAACAAGCAAATCATTCAAAAAAACCTATTCTTGTTTACTTTAAGAATTTAATGTTGTTATTACAAGTTTACGTTTAGCGTTTTCAAGTTAACGAGGTTCCACTGTATATATAACTTACAAATTATTCTAATTCCTGACGGTATTTTGAATTCATTTACTTATTAATTTAATTTCTTTGCAAATTACCCTTTTTATTAACAAGTGTAAATGTTTAAATCATATAACTTTATTTTAGAAATAGTAAAATAGATTGAAACTGCGTACGTATTTAATTAATATCTTATATACAGGGCGTCTCAAAAATTTAATATCAATAATAATCCATGAACAGAAAAGTCATTAAATGTCATAAGGTGGCGCGCTGTTGTCACGAACCATTTTGTGGCTTGGTAGACAGTGTCTCTGATTCCCACGTTCACCAGATTTATCGACCTTTCCATACGAAGTCTTCATAGCTATAGTATGTCCAGAGCCTGGTGAGTGTATGATGAATTTTGTGGTAAAATTCATGATCTTAGTACATGTTAAGAAACTCCTGATGCTAGCTCGGAACACGGCATGCCTAGCTTCTAAAGGTGCAGACTTCGAGTATTTGTTGTCTCATTATGAATTGTAGTAATCTAATACGTCGTTTGTTCCTATTATGTCCAATAAATGTTTCTAATGTGCTCTTTTGTTCCCCTTGTGCTCTTTTGATTCTTCTACCTTTGCTGCCACTTTCTTCAAACATAAGTTGCTATGAATGGTTAACCAAGTATAAAAGACAACAACCTTCTTAAAACCGAAACGAACTATAGAAAATTCCCATAAAGCGAAGAAATGAGAAAAATTCTTAAAAGTTTTGGCTAACCCCACCACCAATATTGTATTTACAAGACAGAGTGTGAACAGACTTAATTTTTCAAAAATTTTTAATATTTAAATTTGGAATTCGCCCAATCTTCTGAATCATTATGCAGTATGTAGAACAATAAACGGACCACCCTAAATAACTTTTGATCTGATGATCGGATCTTCATGTTCTAGGACCCAATCTTAAATGTCCCAGGGGATGACATCAAATATGCTAATTAATTAGCACAAACGATATTTTTAGTTACGAAATCTAATTTTACAAAACATTTTGTCCAAAATTTATTTTTCGGGATTAATCGCCCGATTTTGCTCAAATTTTATATTTTTCCATTTAAAATTGCATTCTTTAAAATCATGCAAAAAATTTTATATTTACCATATTCACAGGTAGCGGCTACCCCAATATCTTTGAAGTCAGAAATCCAAATCTATCAACAAAAAAATTATATTCATTCAGAGAAAGTACGTTTCTGTGTCTGATTTCGTAACTTAAAATAACGTCTGCATTAATTAATTCATATTTGTTGGTCACCCCCTTGATCATTAAGATTGAGTCCTAGACGTGAAGCTCTGATCATTGGATCAGGAGTTATTCAGGGTGGTCCGTTGTTTATTACGCGCATTGTTCAATAAATATTCTGCATTCTTAATTGTATCTTTATTAAAATATCCTTTTATTTTGGATCTAAGTTACTGAATACAAATACAATTTCTGCAAATTAATAATGCATGCAATTATATCTAGATACATTTTTTGCCAGCTATTAAATATTAATATGGAAATTTCTGAATATCGAATGCACTTTCTTTGTTAAATATACTAAAAAAATCATTTTTAATGCTGGTATTTCATAAAGAAATATTTACAAATTTCCTTTCTACTTACTAATAATATGTTTATTTAAATATTCACATTAAAAAAAATATTAAATATCCAGAATTAGGTTTTTATTATTTAAAATATTGAACTTATTTCCCTTTTATCAAAATTATTTCATTCTAAATTAAATTACTTCTACACAAAGACACTGGCATATTCACAAGACTTTGAAATAAATTTAATAAGTAAAAAAAACTTTTGTGCAGCAATATTTCTTTTTCCTAACCATTATTTCTTTCTGAGAAAAGAATATGAAAGCAGACGATCGATTCAATTATACGTTCCAGAAGTGTCTGCTTTTCAATGAACGAAAACATTCCGAAATTCCAATTCATTTGTGTTCCTTGAAGTTTTAGAATAAGTTTTCAAAGAAAACCTCTCATCGCAGTTAATTTTAAAAAGAAAATTCTAGAAATACTCTTTGAAAACGGCTTTATTATGTAACTTGTTCGTGTAACGATTCAAAAAAATATGGGATATGGGGCAGTAGAAATATTCAACATCTGCAACAAATCATAAAAGAAATTAAATTATTGGTATTTGTCTCCATATGTAAGAAAAAAAATTAACTCCATTTTTGATAAATAAATTTCAGCATTGTAAACTTATGTAAGATGTCATTTTATCTCTACATATATTAAATACATTGAATAGTAAATCTAAAGGTGTGTGTATGTTTATATACTAGTCAATTTGAGATGAAACGTTGGCATTTAAATGCAAAACTGACTCAAAATCATGTGTCATGTATTATTGAGTACATCATTTGGAATATCTTCTTTAATCCCAACATCCAATGTACTGGACAGAATTTGGTATACAGTTAAACCTTGCTACAGTGAAATTATAACTGGTTCTATAGATGGTTATCTATAGAACCAGTTATAATTTCACTATAAATGTTGGTTCACTATATCTAAAATCTATGAAAAAATATTTTTTAGTATATTGTAGAAGTATATTGTTGGTAATGGTGATTGCAATAGCACGTAATTTACTTTTTATGTTATTAACTAACTAAATATGAAGAGTCTCTATACAGCATAGTTTTCTTACAATGTATTTCTTCCTATAACGAACTTTTAAGTCGGAACATTAACAATTAAAAGTATACCTCATATTACGAAGTGGTTATCACCCTATAATGAGTATTTCAGACATTTATCTTTTTATTTTCGGCAATTTTTCGATGTTTATCGTGTTTATTTAAATTATCTTTTGCAGAAAGTTCCATTTAAGTGTTGGAATTTTTAATACAACTGATTTGCTCTCAAGTTATTTTTGTTTTTGAACCAGTCGCAGTATAGATTTCAGTGATATAACTCATTTTAAACACTCTTTTCTAATTTTTTTAACTACTTATTTTTTTTAACTACTTATTTACTTATTTTTTTAATTAAAAATTATAACTATATACTTTTAAATTGTATAACATTTATTTAAATTCCTATTAAAAATAGAAAATTGAATCCACTATGAACGAATTACCAATTTCTTAGTCATTCACTATAAGAGGATGAAATAACATTACTCAAATAAAACTACAACCACTAAAAATGTTTCAATACAGCCGACTGTTCACTATGTCTCAAGTTCACTATAAGTGGGTTATACTGTAGTATTATCACATTAAAAATAATATTTTTATAGCTTTTTTCTGTTTGTAAGTATTTACAAAACAATTGGCCATACAAAAATGCAATTACATTACCTCTTGTTGGCCTGAATTTTCTTTTAAGCTACTTATTTCTAAATCACATTTTCTGCCATCATTAAAGCTCGGCTCAGAAGAAGGTTTTTGAAGCAAACCATCAGCCTGACCACGAAGTAACAAAATGCGATTTCGAGAAATAAAATAAACTTATTCAATCTTTGATAATTATGGTGCTTCAGAATACATAATAAATATGTAAATCACTGAAATCACCAAATCATCAAAATATATAAAAACTATTGATTTTATATTATTATTTAAAAAATACAACAACGCAGGTACTCATGCCACAAATAAAAGAGAGTATTAAACCCTGGGATAATTTTCACATCTTTTATATTTATTAATATTTTATTTTTATTTTTTATATTTTTATATTTAAGATATACAGACTTTCATAGTCATATTTATAATCTGAAAATAACATTAAAATTAGCTAATGGTTTCTTCGGTACAATATTTTTTCAATACAAAAAATTCAAAAAAAATTTTTTATCAGCTATTTAAAGTAAAAACTTCAAACTTTTCCAAGGTACAACACCTTGTTGTACCAAGGGAGAATATCTTGTTATACCATAGGGACAACACCTTGTTGTACCTAGGGAGTTCTGTTTGAATTAATTTTATGTCAGCAAATAAACATTTTATTTTTTACGACACTAAATAAAGAAAATTCATACTGTAAAATGTATATCACAATGGTTGAAAAATCAACCTCAGTTTAAATTTTATGCACAAAAGCATTCAATATAGAATCGTCATGAATGTAGCATGAAAGACACATAATTTTCTATATCATTTATTTTCAATTAGGTGAATATTAATACCACGTAATCTTTTTGATAATGCAAGTCTTTTGACTTTTTAGGGATGGAAAAATTTGTAACTTTTTATGAATGTTTTCAGAAAGTTACAAACTTCAATAAAAACTACATTTAATAAAGACAATTTTGATCAAGGAAATTTATTTGATTATAGATTATAAATGAAGAAAAATGGAATGAAGAAATTTGAAGAAAAAAATTTAGGAAATAATATTTGGGCCAAAATAATTCAATCAAAGTTGCATGTCATAGAAAATGTTCAGTGCTTAAATAATTTATTGCACTTAAATTTTAAATAAATGATAAAACTATTGCAATAATGCATTATGTTAACATATATTTACTGAATAAAACAATTCTTGTATTCAAGGTTTTAAGATATTGTAAAAAATTAAGGCACATCCTTTAGTAGCAAAAAAATTAAATTTTTTAAGCATATATATTAACTTGAATCATGTATTAAGATCCAATCTTTACACTCTCGAGCAACAATAACCTCATTTTTTAAATAAAACCAAAATCATACTCATTTTAAATGAAACAAAATTATTTTATCAAATCTAAAACATTTAAATAGCTTCTTTTATATTGCCAATTAAATTTCAGTTGAACAGTTTTATAAATTCACAATCAGAAAATAAAAACAAAATTCAATTTCATTTGATAAAATATTTGTTTTCTCACCAGCACATTAATTCAATGCTTTGAACGTCAATATAGGTTAAATTCATAATAATAAATGAAAATAATTCTTATATTGCTATTAGGTTCCTCAAAAATTTCCACTGTCTTAGGATTTGTCCCAATGTCCCATTTTTCCCTACTTGATGTTACAGTAAATTAAGTAAATTAAACAGAAGAAAAGTTTAGTCAGTTATGAGCTTCATTTTGGTCAAAATACTGACCATCTAATATTTAAGAATAAGGCCTTGATTTAATTATTAGAACAACAGAAATTCAGAGAAATAAAAGACGAGGAGCAAAATTGTTAAAAAAACAACAAAATTTTTAAATTTTGTAATATTGAAAGAACAAAAATTATACATTTATTTTTATTTTTATAAAAATATTTGCTGATTGCGAATTAATTTATAAACAATAAATAAAACAAGCACTTCACATATAGAAATTGCGAAGTTGCTGATTAAAAAAAATTAGCATTAACAATCAAACACTTGCTGCGTATTGCCACTGGCAAAATAAATTTAGCTGGAAAAAAAATTCAATTGTGATGATATAATACATTTACTTAAATTCTAGCCCTAAAAGGGAAGCAAGACATTAATCAATTATTTAAAATTATTCTAATTAATAGGACTTAAATAACTTTGACACTCGTGGATTTAATTACTAAAATTAGGTCAAGTACTACGACTGATGTTTTAATGATGCTTTTCAAAAATAAGCAATTATTACATAAATATGCCTTTTTAGAATTGTCTTAAAAACATCTGGCATTTACGAATTTATCAAAAACTAACTTCCTTTGGTGCCCAGTTTGTTCACCTTTCTTAATTATCTTGTACTTAACTTTAGAACTAACTAACACATAATACACAGCACAAATGTGTTCCTATTCCTCAACACTACCTCCGATCCTAACTACTTAATTAGTTTTAAACAATTATATTAACCAAATTTTGTCACCATCTGTAGCCCGCAGCTTCGCCCGAACTTCCGTTTGAGCAAAGCTGACTTCAATTTCAACTTTAACTTTAATTTTAACTATTTTCAAGAAATGTCCGCGATATTGTCGAGCTTCTTTAAGAATTAAATTTTAATTTTAATGCAAAAATTCTGGCCGTCAACCATTAAATCTCAGCAAACACTGTAAGTGTGAGTTCGAGACATTTCAGCTCAGTTGACAGCAGAAATACTAAAATTATCTCCATGAAAGTTATCATTATTAAAATTATCTCCAAACTCTCACCAGTGCTCTATTACGTCACTACGGTATGCTATTTTCCCACACACATCTTGAGCTATGACTTGAGTATCGTATTTATATAATGCTATTGATATAAAGAAAAGCAAGCTCCATTACCAAAAAATAATGTAGAATAATTTTTGTAAAAGTATGCGTTACCATAGCACCGTTTATGTTTGAAAATTTCTACAGCCATTTTAGAAAGGATCCAAAACAAATTCAAATTAATTACTTCATAACTACGTTTTTGCTTCGATAAAAGCAAAACTATTCTAATAAATAACGTGCAACTAGCTATTAAACGCTACTTATTACTTAAGACAACCTATCAAAATGAATCGAAAAAAATGCTTAAAATTTTTTAACACTACTTAAATTACTACTAAAGACAACCTAGCAAAATGAAAAATAACTATAGTGTTGCCTATAGTTTAAGAAATACTCGAGTTTGTGATGCCACATAAAATAAATATATATAGAATATTTTAGATTAAAATGCCTTCTTAGAATTATAGCTAAGATGGCAAAATTTCCTAAAAATTATTTATTATAATTATTTATTATAGTCTAATACTAATTTCCTTCAAAATTAGTATTAGGCTTGTGTTTTAATTAATTTTCATTAAAACAAATATTTATTCGATAATAATTATCTCTAACATGACCCTAAGTGGTTAAATCATTTCATTAGAAAACCACTGCCTATCATTTATTAGAAATTAACACGTTAATCAGTTTAAATGGTGCATTCAGTTTCTGTAAGTAATGTAGACAATAAGCAGGCTGACATTTATAGTAGATAATAAATGGAACGTTTTAATCTGGTTGCCTTGTTAACGACATTCCGATTAAATAGAATGACACTCAGTTTAGACCAATGTGAATCGAGTGGAATTGAATAGATTCCATTGAGAATATAAAGCAGTAAGGTGATCTGTTTATGGGATAAACGAAACAATGGTTTATGGAACAAATCTCTCCTAAATTAAGACTCTAAACTGTTTTAAAATGACATAATGGTTTTTCATTTGTTAAGACTGTTTTTTGAAGGCTTTACTTCACTCAAAATAACATGTTTAATCAAATAATATGTTATTTATACAACTGTTGAGTTTGTAACAGTTATACATAGCTGTTGGGACGAGTTTTGTACATCTTAAGCCAGTATCATCTGCACTAAATGCAAAAAATGGCTCAAAACGTCAATGCAAAAATGCCATGATTTTATGAAATTGGAACTTATTTTTTTAATATTTAAAAAAAATACTCCAACGTTGCATTCTTTTGGTTCTTAAAAAAGTTAAAAAATCCTTAGAATTATTTGTTGATTAGAATGACTTTTATCTAGGTAGAAAAATTACGCCAATGTGATAATTTTCATTAAAATTTAATAACTTTTAAAGTAATTTAGTTACTTTGCGTTCTAAATCCCAGATACTTCATTAAGAGAAAAGGTTTTAAAGCTTAAAATTATAGTTTTGCTTCAAGATAAAAAAAAAACAATCAGGCATTTAAAAATGTGGCTTTTTTATTTTGCTTGGTTTAATAGGATTATATTTCTTACTCTTTCCCATGGGAAAAGAAAGTTTCGGTTTCCTATAACTTGTATATAATATCTTTGCCCCGCCTCTATATATCTTGCCTTAAAGGATCAGATGGACTTTAAAACACATAAATAATCTAAATTTTTAAATTATTGAACTTTTCAAAAAATCGCCAATTCTGTGAGATTTTTTTCACATTGAAGAAAATCTCTAAAAATCACTGCATAATTATCAGTTTATTAGCCCGAAAAATAAATACATCGTTAAAGTGAGTATCATTTCTTTCAAGCACTCAGAAACTCGAATAAAAATCACTTTTCATTTTTACAAAATCGTGGCTTCTTTTCGCTTGACATTTTGCATCATTTTCAAAAATATCATAGAAAACATTGCCTAAAAATTGACAAAAATTCATAACTTAACTTAACAGTCATGAATAGCTCTTACAATCTCAAAACAGATATTAAAGTAGAACGTAATTAACCAAAAAGCGTTAATTCATAAAACAAAACAAAAAAGTGAAATTAACTTAAGAGAGCCCACATTTTTGTCCGCCCACCAACATATAATATTGGTACCATAGATTCCAAATTTCAACTACCCCTCTATCGTCTGTTCTGTTGAAAAAAAAAGATATTTTTAATCAGAGAAAGAACGTCTTAGTGTCTGATTTTCTAAGATAAAATATTGTCTGCATATTAAAAATTAATCCCTTCAGCCATCAATATTGACGAAGGAACAATATTGTACGTTAAAATCCAATTAATAGATGAAAAGTTATACAGTGTGTTTGCTTACTTTTGCTCATTGTACAGATCGGATGCTATTGTAGAATTTGGAAAGATTTTTTTTTATAAATTTATATTGATTAGTCTTCTGTTATTGTGGACATTCACAAAAAACTATTTAAATGTTGTCAATTAGGTTAACTTTTGCCTAGCAGAGTTTTGAAAAAAAATTGCCCTATAAGGAAAAAAGGCAATGATTATCTCTTACTTATTAGAAACTTGGAACTAGCAATAACAAAAAAAGCCAAAGTTACATTAATTGACGTAAGTCTTGTTCAATCTGACGGTTTTGCTAAAACTCTTAGTTCCTGAAAAAAAGCTATTTCTTTCAAGAATGGTGATTTTTAGAAAGTTTAATCTCCTAATACTTTTTTTTAAATGCAAAACATTTGATAATTGATTCATAATTCGATAGTCTTATCGTAGTTGACAGCAAGTCTTGTAGAATTGCAAAATCTGGTCTTCATTAGATATCTTATAACCATCGTTGAATAGTTGAGCAAATTTTAGGCTTACGGCTACTAATGTTGAACTCCGTAGCTTTGTAATTTCTAATCCAATCCAGAAAAGAAGGGAACTCTTGGATAAAGTATTGGGAGAAATTTGCCTTCGTGGAGGAGTTTTTGTTGGAACTACGTCACACTTGCGCTACATGGAGAGGAAAACCACGATACACTCTCATGGTAAGACTAACGGTGACAGGACTCTAAGCCATGATCTGATTACCACTGAGGATATTTTACATCAGCGCTGTGGTCGGTGCAAACTGGATGCAGAATTCGTATCGATCAGCCATTGCAGGGATTCGAACCCGGTTCAACTCATTGGAAGGCGTATGCTCTATCCTCTGCACCACTATGGCTCTCATTGCAGATATTGTTGAATTTTCTGTTGTCTCGAAAATCTCGATGATATTTGGATTATTGAATTTGCTCATCTTTATTTTTAAACTAAATATTTTTTTAATAAACATAATAATTCAATGCAACGAATTGTGATTATAATTTGTTTGTGAGCAACAAGAATTGATTTAAATGTGTATTGTAAAAAACATGAATATTTATTTTATTTTTTGAAAAAAATGCAAAGGCTACTTTTAAAGCCACGATGCTTATTCTAACCAGATAATAAGAATGGGTGAATAATGATTCGAAAGATAACGTGATTTACTTAAACAATAAGGAATTCGATAATGGAGTGGATCGCATACCATGTCCGAGAAAGGAATTTCCGGCTTAATCGTTTGGATTCCGCAGAAACAGATAAACTTTCCATCAACGTCGAAGTTCCCTAAAAAGTTCCCTTTAACATAAATCGCATCTACAAAATAAGGTAAAAGTATTCCTTTCGTTAAAATATAATAAAAACTCTAAATTCGCATTTTAATTAAGAAAACTATGATAATAATAAAAAGGACTATTTTAAAAACGTATAAGGGTCATCCAAAACTGTGCTGCAATTAAAATGTAACCTCTTAAATTAGTCGATAAGTTGCCAAAATTTCAATTGATTAGGATTTCTATTTGGAGCTAAAATTCTGCTTACATTGGTCAAAAAACTACTGAAAATTTCATCGGGCATGGAACTCCAGTTGAAAGTTTAGTTCTGTATTCAGTTGGAGAATAGTTGCAATTTTTGTTCCAGCTTCACAAAAGCACGTTAATGGAAACGAAGAAAAACAGAATAATTACTTAGAATTTACACAGTATACGGGTTGCTGCTAAAGGAATTGGTTAAAAAAATTCTCTTTATATTAATACTTTTTAATTGTGTAATTTTTTACTCTAAAATATTTTGCTCGTTTAAGATTTAATATTCTTGACATTTTTTTGCTTGCATACCAGTTATTGTTGATCATCTTCAACAATCCTGTTCATCAGTACAAAATGCCAGTCTGCTTTTCTTTAGTTGAAACATGTTTGTAGTTTTTCCAGAGTCTCTGTTTTTCTTCATCTCTTTCTGTGCTTGTAGTTTTTCCAGAGTCTTTGTTTTTTTTCATCTCTTTCTGTGCTTGTAGTTTTTCCAGAGTCTCTGTTTTTCTTCATCTCTTTCTGTGCCAGTAGTTTTTCCAAAGTCTCTGTTTTTCTTCATCTCTTTCTGTGCTTGTAGTTTTTGCAGAGTCTCTGTTTTTCTTCATCTCTTTCTGTGCTAGTAGTTTTTCCAGAGTCTCTGTTTTTCTTCATCTCTTTCTGTGCTTGTAGTTTTTCCAAAGTCTCTGTTTTTCTTCATCTCTTTCTGTGTTTAGACACTAAAGAGTTTGATTAGTAACTGATCAAACTTCTGTTCATATGATTTTTTACTCTCATTTTACGTTGTATTAACCTTATTATTGCTCAGTATAAGATTTATTCAGCTTTATTTGGGTTCAAATTAGTACTCAATCACATCTTTATTCAATATCAAATGCCTCAACGCTGACATTATACAACTACTGATGAAAAATGCTGTGTTATTAAAACTGAATTTAAATATTATGCTAAATCTGGAAATTACTCTGTTTATGAATAAACGCTACTATCCATTTATTTTAACAGGTTAATTAATTATGCAATATCAGACGAAAGCATAATGAAAGCATAATTTGTTGCAGATTGAGAAAAAAAATATGGTACAAACTATCAGAGTATGGTAAAAACCATCAGAATATGGTAAAAACTATCAGAATATGGTAAAGTTTACAGTGCTTCTGGCCTTATGGCAAACACAAATAAACTCAGCCATTTTCAACGACGTACTTTGGCAATGATTCTGGTAAATTTTAAACTAAAATATAGTTTAATAGTATGTTACAAAATTTGGCAAATGCGGTAAAATCTCGTAAATTTTATCATAATGTCTGAGAGCATAACATTAAAACCATTTAATAAATTACACTCACTTTTCAGTTTCGTATTTTTTACTAAATGTATGGAAGTAAGAATTATAATTTTTAAAAGTAGAATTTCTAATAAATCGCTGCCATATCATCGGAAAAAATTACTATATGAATGATTTAAATACCGTATATTTTTCATTTTATTTACCAGAATTATAGTTTGTTTGTTTTTTTTAGCTGAAAAGTAATTTCCATACAGTCTGATAATTTCAGCAGAATTTTTTCTGTAGCTATGGAAAAAAAATTCCATCAAAGACTGTAAGCCAGTCATGTAAAATCAGTTTTTGCCATATAAACAATCATCCTATTGCTTAACCAACTTGAAAATACCAATTCGGTAAGGTTCATTTTTATGCTGCTTAAAAAAGTCAGAAACTGCCTGCTGCACTTTTTCGCTCAACAGAAATTGTCAGCCTTTCAAGAATTTTTTAAGATTTTGAGATAAGAAGATTGAATAGAGAAATATCAAGACTGCAAGGTGGATGAGAATTGCGTGCCACCAGCTTTGGTGTGGTCTTCTGAGTTACGACATTTGCTATATATTGAAGAATGAGTAAAATTGAATTACGAGGCTGACGTTTTGCCTTAGGTGCAAATCGTAGTATCTTTAGTGGTTCGCAGTGCATTGTCTCAGGGTTGAATAATTCCAAGGATTGTCTACCAATTTCTTTCCGCAACTAAATAAAGAATAACGGCACGTCGTGTTTAAATGCATTTGGTAGTATATTTAAAGTTTTCACGTTTTAAATACACTTCCAAAAGTAAGAAAACAATCCCACACTACT
The DNA here is from genome assembly GCF_043381705.1 of Parasteatoda tepidariorum. Classification (NCBI taxonomy): domain Eukaryota; kingdom Metazoa; phylum Arthropoda; class Arachnida; order Araneae; family Theridiidae; genus Parasteatoda; species Parasteatoda tepidariorum. The sequence continues at coordinate 35,980,384 of NC_092209.1, read as the reverse complement.
TATAGCGAAAGTGAACAGACAATCTAATACTTGACACTACTTTGGTCTGATTGGTGCTAAAATAATAACAAATTGCACTATTTTGACTAGCTAAATACACAAAAAGAGTTGCCGACTAAGCGAGGAACCAGCAGAAGAAGGCCTTTTCGTTTACTTCCATTATCAGTACGTTATAGATGTACGTTTCGCTGATGGATTTTTGGATTTAGTACACTTTGTTCAGTAACATGTCTGTGCTTAACTACCTGCATCAACAAGCTCATTTGAATAGATCCTTATTAAATCTTAAAATGTATTCTATTACAATTTTTTTCATTCCGATAAAAAGTAATAAATAAAAAATTTTATAATATAATGCAGTTGCATCAAACAGAAAAAAAAGCATGCAAAATAGTTTTTTCAACCAACGAAAAAGGCTTAGTCAAATTTTTACATTTTTTAAAATGGTTATAAATAAAAAAATTTCATAAATTTCTCAAAAAAATTGTATTGGTATGGCAAACACTTGTGTCATGTAACAAATCAAGTGGAATTCAAATTTCTAAAATCAGTGAAATAAAAATGTGTTGCGTTTAAGGAACGTGCCACAAAAAAAACTTCCACGTGAAAGATATAGTTCTATTAATAAAAAACTATTTTATTTATTATTTTTTAATTTTTATTGTTTGGTCATGATTCATAATTTTTATAAGTAATTTTACGATTGTCGTTATTTAATTGGGTACTTGCTCTTCTAAAAGAAGGTCACTGATATACGCACATGTGACCTATGACATCAGCCCCAGCTGATCATTTAAGAGCAAAATGGCCTTCTTCAACACATGTTGGAATATTAATGAGCGTGAATTTAATTAAATACAACACCGTATTGAGCATCGAATTTGTTGAAATATAATTCTTTTTCGTGTACTTTTTTTCCTTAATTTAGATGTATTATTTGATTATGTGTTTTATTCTAATCGTGATATATTTTTGTTTTGTGTACCTGGCAACTTCGGCGCATAATTAGCTTGTTTATGTTCAACATGGCTTCGTGTCTATCTTTGTGTTAAGAAATATATAGTGAAGGAATTGAAATCTTTGCGAAAGTATATAGAGTGTGTCACTTAAGGGAATTGATACTTGACAGGCTTTGCTTACTCAAAATAGAATGAAAAGAACAGTTGCTAAAGTAAACAAATACCATGTATCAACAACCAATAAGGAAAGAGATACCCTCACTACGTCACGTGCAGGTATCCCATTAATTACATCGTAATTCAACTTGACAAATGCCATGCGTCTTAAGAGAGACAAATGATTTCGAAACTCATTTAAAGAAAAAATAAATATGATAAAAATGCTCGGTTTTCTGAATTCTGATTATAAAATGAGATTTTATTCCTCACCCGTTTCAAAATAAAATACAAAGTTTTTTAAAAAAATGGTGATGTTAATAAAAAAACATAAAACAATGTCTTTGGTGAGCAACAACAACGTGACGAAGTCTACGGTTTAAAATATCTGAAGCTTAAGCAAATATTGCCATTGGAACGGTCCTACACGCAGCAGAAAATAGCGGCTAGTCAGCGGCTAGTGCGTCAATGTTTGACAAACTTTTTAAGTTATTGTTAATATTATCATTTATTTTTAAAATGTCAACTAACTACTAGCATTTTTTTTATTAAGCAGTAATATTTTTCTCTTTTTTTTTAATCAAAACTAATAAAATAATGAAACTGCTACAAAAATTTTAAACAATCTGCATTTTTCAAAAGCAGTGCATTATTAAACAGTCTGTAAATAAAAAATAACCCTGGCATTTTAAAAATGTCATTTTTAATGAATTTTTCAGATTTTAATGTTATGCAACTTCTAAGTTTTTAAACAGCTTTTTGGGAAAATTTATATTATTTTTAAATTTAAACCGAATATAAAAGGGTTGTTTTAATAAGCGGCTTGTAAAGTGTTACAAATAGTTTTTTTTTCTTTCTTTTTTTCAACTTCCACTTCTTTATAAGGATATCAAATAAATTTTACATGTTATTAAAGAAATACCTTGATACCCGAAAAATATTTTATTTGTTTTCAGTTTTCACAGTTTCTTTAGTTTAATAAACTTAAGTTTTCTTCTAGTTCCTCATGAATAAATAATTAACTTTTCAGAATAAAATTCCTAAATTTGCTTATAAAATACGCTAGTTTCTTCCCCATCTTAGGTTTTCTTTGTTTAAATTTTATCGTTCCCTTGTTGAACTAAATATTCATTCAAAGAACTTTAAAGAAAGAAAATCCGAAAAAAAAGATGTGCATCTATGGATTATTTCTGAAAAATCTCGTGAATGTTTGATATGAAATCGATGTAAAATCCAGACACCCGGCGTGAAAGAACTATTTTTATTAATACAAAGTTTTTTTATAATATATATTTAAGATTTTATATATTTTGCTCAATAGGTTACGGGAGATAAAAATATATAAAAAAAGCAAATTATGTTTGCCCTGTCCATTAAATTGTTTTTTTAAGAGAAATTTTGAATTAAATTTGTTTTTCATAGTGTTTTTAGCCTTGCATTCTGGGTTTTTTAAAATTTTGTTTCTATACCATTCTTAAAATAATTGCATTTAACAAGCAAGATTGTTAATATTGAGTGACCTATTACTATATTTTCTCTTTACAGATACAATGTAGAACTTATAGTTGGAAATTATAAATAATTATTAACTATAACTTAGTTACGCAGTTTTCAAAACATGAAAACTGTAAATGAGAATCCGATAAGTAGGTCAGAAGTTACTAAAAATATTAATTTTCATTCGTGTATGCATTAAATTAAAATATAAGACACATATGTTACAAGTAAATTTGTAAATCTGGAATTGTATACAATGCCAAAAATCAAATAGCAAAGTCTGAAATTAAAGCATTTCATGGTTTTCCTACAGATTGCATTCAGTACCTAATCACCAGACAGCAAAGTATGAAATGTAATCATTTAATCAGTAATATTAACAAATATTAGCTTTAGTTTCTGAAATAATTTCTTGGTTCTGTGATTAGATTCAAAACTTTTAATTGTTTTCTTCGATAAAAGAACCCTAAATTTTCAGTAATTGCCATGTGTTATGCTTGAATTGAACCAGATAATTACCCGAAATAGATGTGTGGACCATTGCCCGATATTCCCTACACTGAAATTCTCAAGATAAAAGACTATTGCCTTGTTTTCCTCACACTAATAGTCTTTTTAAAACTAGAAAGACTTAACTAGTATATACCTATATTGCAACAACAATATATATATATATATACTACAATATATACAATATTGGGCAATATAGGTATATACTAGAAGATTAGTATATACCTATATTGCCCAAAAGCAATCAAAATGACTGGATTGTAAAAGAATAAATAATGTGTAAGGAAATTTGTTTAAAATCAACTTTTAATATTTTTTATATTATTTACAGTTGTATAACAAGTTATTAGTGGATATTAACAATAAAATAATTATAAAAGTCACAAAATTCTGAGAAATTGTGTCATTATATACATCATTGTTTTTCAAATTGAAATTAAAAGCAGTCAAAATGACTTCCTTAGGCAATCTGGTGTTAAAGGCAAAGAGCCATAATTCATTATTACCAACACTGATGTTTTTCCAATTAGGATATTATTTTATGAATAACCAAATCACGTGATTAAAGTAGTTTCCTAAAAAATTCACTTCTTGAATAATGAAAATGTTATTTTTGTTTAGTTATTAGGACAGTACTTTATATATCTATATATATATTTAACCAAATCAGATGGTTAAAGTAAAAGCAGTGTTTCCTAAAATATTGACTGCTTGAATAAAGAAAATGTTATTTCTGTTTTTCAACAACGCAGTGATATTTTTTTAAGAAAGTGAAGCAAAAGCATTGCACTGTTTCTTTCCACGCGATTCTCATACTTCAAATTTAGTCTAGGACACATTTGCACTGCTTAAAATGCTAATATTTTGTTCATTTTTGATAACCTATAAAAGATCGCTCTATGTTTGTGTGCCAAACATATGAAACGTACTTCATTTAATTAATAAGAACGAAATAAACTCATTTAATTAATAAGAAAACAATCAATTTATGGTGTGCTTATGCCTGTGTGCATTGAAAAGAAAAACAGACAGAAAATATTCAGGAATATTAATCTTTTTTTCAAAATACTTCGAATTATAAATATTTATTCAACGACATTTTTTAAAAGTATGTTACAATGTTAAAAATTTCGAAAAATTCCCACAGCATTAGTAAAAATAAAAATTTAAAAATTATCATTTCACAAAAAATTTCACAAATTTTTTGTGAAATGATATTGGAAAAAATAAATTGCTTAAAAATAGAAAGCAATACAACGTATAAACTTTAAATATGAAAAATATTATAGTTTATAAGCCTAAAAAATAAAGATTTCACTAGTATAATTTGTAGAAAAAGTTTTGTAAACGCTTTTAAGTACAAGAATCAATAGATTATTTTATTCAGTAAAAAATTTTAAACATTCTAACTTTTTATAAATTCTTATCAATTTTACGTTAATTTTACGTTTAAGTACGTTAACAATAAGATCACATTAAAGTATTAACGTAAAAAAATCTGATTTTAAATTACAAAAACACTATCAGTATTAAGATGAAAATAATCAAGGCTGATATTTTAGAATCACGGTATTAAATTCTTTTGTATTGAAAAATAAAAATCACTGCAAATTAAAACGACATTGGCGGAATTCCAATTTAAAAGTTTCATAAAAAGCCCTATAAAAGAATTTATTTTTTCCCAGATAATTTAAAACTTGCGTAGAAGTAAACTGTTTTACTAAGCGTCGTATTTCACATATTGTCTCCAAAGCAAGTAATTTAAAGCTTAACAAATTTGTTTCTTCAGAAACATAAGATAATGCAGTAACTAATAATAAGAATTGTCCATATTGTACAGATCAGTCCATATTGTACAGGATAAGTAACAAAAAGTGATACTTGTAGCAATAAAATATTCATTTTTAGGTAATAGGTTAAGGAAGATAATGGATATCATTTATTTTTATATTATATTATATTATACTATATTATATTATATTATATTATATTATATTATATTATATTATATTAAAACAATATAATATCTAATGTATAAGGTGCATTATTTTTAATTAATTATAACGAGATAAATTAAAAGAAAAAGCGCGAGGCAATTTATGGAACATCAGAGAGTTGTTGGTTTTTGATGAAAATAGTTTTTGTTTTGAATTTGTGGTTGATACTAACTCGCTACGGGTTTTCTATTTATTTTGCAAGGTTATTACTAACCAGGTACAGGTATTTTAACTAAAGTTTGCTTAGTTTATGTGTGGTTGTCAAATGGTTGTTTATGTAAAAAAGAATTGTTTCTTTAACACAGCTTGGTTACAAGAGTGATCTCAAATATGCTAATTAATAAGTGCAGACGATATTTTAAGTTCAGAAATTACGCACTTTCTCTAAATAAACATACTCTTTTATGACGGATTTGGATTTCTGAGCCGCTATCTGGTTCCAATAGTTTGGTAAGGAGAGTGATCCAAAGTTTGACCCCTTAATGATAATTTGACTTTTCGAGTAATTTCACCATATCTCGAGAATATTTTAAGTGAATCGAAAAATTTATGCACAGGATTATAAAATTTGTTTATCCAAAAATAATTCCATACAAAAAACAACTTTCAGTAAATGTNTATATATATATATATATATATATATGGCCATTCGCAGCAGTTACAAACAGCCTCGCAAAATGGGTCTGTCCCATGTTTTATTCAGGGATTCTAAGAGAAAATGGCAAGCAAGAATATCTTTAAAGTAATCGTACGTCACCCAAAAGAGAAAATTTAACCGTCTTGGTTCGTTTCAACAGATGACGCCATGCAGACTACAGGGAATTTTTAAATTTGTTATATTTCCAAAAATTATAACCCATTAACTTGCATTCTGGACGTCATTTTCGTTTAATTCGATTTTCGTACTTATATTAATTATAAGCATACATAGTATCAAATGAGCAAGTGTAGCAAATCGAATTGTGAAGCAATCCAAGATATCTGCAAAAGCAAATTTCGGGACTTTACAAGCATAGCGAAAAGAAAAAGTGGGCCATCCTAGTTATTTTAAAACTTTTATTGTATTAAGGCTTTCCTTACTAGATATTCATGAATAGGCTTCTCAAATTAGTCAAGGAACTTGATCTGAGAATTGAAAGTTGTGGTGGGCGTTCAACATTCCATTTTTTAATAAAAATAACAGTGTAAACTTACAAGATTATTTCTATAAATAAGTCATATTTAAGCGAGGCAGATATTTTCTATGAAATTCTTACAAACTTTCCCCGTTTAATTCCTCTTTTTAGTATCCTATTTTAAACGGAGAAAAAGCGATTTTAAATGTTCACGCTACTGAAAAAGTCTTTATGCTCATTAAATTTGTAAGGTTCTTCCGGTTTCCACGCGTTAAATTCGATGAACAACAATTTATTGTATGTTGGGTAAAAAAATAAATAAATAAACTCTGTAAAATAGCTATTTTATGGCGACGTTTCTTTTAAAACTTGAAAACAAAGTTTTTACGATTTCCCGAAATACTTAAAATGATAACAAAGAGTAATATTTAAAATAAAAATATAATGCTTAAAGTCTTTTATCAGTGAAAGTGAACTGTTTCTAAAGCACTTTCCAAATTTAGCAGTAATATTACAGATAATAATGTAGTTATTTGAATTAAAGCCATTTTTAAAATAGAATGAAAGCAAACAATGCTGAAAAGTTAATGCTTTGTTTATTTATCATATTTTGTTCCCTATTCTGCCATACATGATAAAAGTAACTTATACAGTTTATTCAAAATAGAATATGTCCAAACCCTTTGACGACGAATTTATATTAAATATATTTTTCATACTTTTTTTCATTATTTTGTATAAATTGAAACCAAAATAAATTAAATATATTATATTAAGTATTGTGATAATTTATAGTTATGAAATACAACATGAATCTTTTTTCTGTGTTAGAGATAAAATCTTCCAAACATGGTTAACTTATAAACAATTTTTTTTCTTCAAATTTGCATTTATTTACGTGTATTTAGATCTAAAAAAGCAGTTATTCATCTTCAAAATTTTAGTTAATTTACAAAATCAATTATAGATAAACTTTTAAATATGGCTAGAAAAAAATTTCAAACTGCTTTACTTGGATTTCATATTTTAGTACAAATATAATTCCGATAATCTACCAGATTTTTAAGTAACTGATTTTTATAGTTAAGAAATGACAAATTGCAGTTATTTAAATCTAAGAGAAACAGTTATTCATCAGCGAAATTTCGTTATTTTACTAAATTAATTATTGATACATTTTTAAATCTGAATGGAGAAAAAAAATCACACGGCTTTGTTTATATTTTAAAACAAATATAATTCTGATAATCTAGCAGATACTTTTTAGAAACTGCTAAACTATTTTTTACAATTATAACTTTTCCCTTGTAATTATAGAGTTAGAAAAATATATACATATAAAGGACAGCTATGTTCCCTCTGCGTCAAAGGGTTAATTGAGAAATCTAAATGAAATGAAAAAAAGAATAAAATACTTGCTTTCTAGAAAAAATACCATCAAAACTCTCATTTTAGTTCAGTGAAGTACTAGAAAACACCACTCGCAAATTCCCGTGATATTTTTCACCGTTGTTCTTTTACTGTTATTATTGAAAGTTGATATTTTCATAAGGAAAATTGTTTTGTTACTAAATACGAATTTGAAAAATAATCATACGAACTAGAAAACAAAAATTTAAATTTGGGAACATGGAATGTCTGATTCAATGATAAAAAATAAATTAGTTGTTTACTTCTACGATTACACTTAAGGAAATTAAAAAATAAAAAAGTGGTTGGGGAAAAGTTTTCTGATCACTATATTTATGTCTAAGTACTATAACTTTAAATTTTAAAAAAAATAATACAGAAAGATATTTTCTCAACTCTTTTTCAAGCAATTTCTTCAAAATATTATCTTTTGCTCAAATGTGTTTTATAATCTTATAAAAAAAATTTTTTTTTACTTGATTCTAATACTTACATTCTACAGATAAATTACGCAAAGCCTTTAACACCTCCTGTAAAAATATTTCTCAAATGGACATTAAATAGAAGCAAATTATAAAAACAACCTGTATAGCATTTTCTCAGAGCATTAAATAAAGCAGTGGGAAAATATGTGAGATATATCCCCGGTAACAGAATTCACTAAGTGAACCTAGAGCACTATTTTCATAAATCCAAATTTGTTTGTGACCTTAACCAACACCACCTAGAAAAGAAAAGTCGTCCGCACGGGTTACCATGAACGAGAAATCCGATTCTTTAGTAGTCCGAACGTAGTGACATCTTTCTTATTTTCCCTCACTGCGCAGTTTATTAGCCTGTACGTCGTGACATATTTCGTATTTTTCCCTACTGCGCAGTTTGTGTTTGTTTAGTCAGACTACTAAATTGATTCGTGCAGAAGAATATTCTTTCTATTAGGAAGTGTTGCCTCAACGCAGCCTGGCAGCATTTATTATTGTGAAAATTCAGCTTAATCTAACATGCAGGTAGCAAAATGAGGTTATTATACACAAAATGCATGAGGTTATTATACACAAAAGCTTTATGTTGTTTAAATGTAAGTTCATTTTGTACAATGATTTTGATACAATAATGGCAATTAAAATTGGAATAAATCCAATACAGTTAAAGTTAAGCTTGTAATCAAAAAAATTAAAAAAAACTTTTTTGCCTGGCGAAGTTCTCTAAATTCAGCTTTTTAAGTTTGAATTAAAAACAAATTTAGAGATATTTTTAAAAGGAATATCAGTAATTTCGCCCTCATTTATTTCAAAAAGAGTTTTTTTTAAATTTAAGTGGAAAGTGATTTGCAGATCCTGTAGTAATTTAAAGTGCCGCTGCCGTAGAGGGTTTTGGCTACCTGGTTTACAACCTCTATTTTGGGTGCAATCGCTTCTGAAATAATAAAGCGGTAGTTGTTGTCGCGGTTCTTCTTGTATTCCAGCAAAACTTAGATAATTTTTGATACTAAGCTTTGATTGGCTGGTTTCTGAAACAACTTGGGCCACGCGTTAACCTTTTGTCACACCAGGGCCACCGGTGTCTTTTTTGTATATTTTTTTCTGAGACTCTAATTGCAAGCAAAAATATATTTTGGTACTTTTTAATTATAAAAAATAGTCTTATAGTTTCTAAAAAAAATCTGTTAAATTATTGGAATTATATTTGCAATAATATAAAATCCAAAAACAATTAGTTTAAAAAAAGAAATTTCATTTATGATCAAAAATTTATCAATAATTTATTTTCTGAATTAAAAATTTTCAATTATTAAAAACTGTTTCGATTAGATCTAAATGACTGCAAAAGAGTGCAAATTTGAAAAATCATTATTTGGAAGTGAGCCGTGTTTGGAAGAGTTTACTTTTAGCTCAGTAAAAGACACCGGTGTTTCATGATATATTTCATAACGATAAAGTATTAAATTGCTCAACGTAATATTTTTCACTTCAGCGTAATATTTTTCAATAATATTTTTCACTTATTTTTACCTAAATAAATACAAAATAAGGAAATACTCTAAGTCAAAGGAATAAAGACCTTTAAGGAATAATTTCTTTCAAATATAATAAATAATAAAAGCAAGTTTTTATTATTTATCACGTATAACAAAAAAGAAATTCGCTCAACACATTGCTCTACTAGTTATCCTCTATATTATTCTCCGACGGCTTGTTACTTTTTTTACCAAATTTCTGCTTTTAACTAAAAAAATATAGTTTTAAAGGACACAAAAATATCATTGGTGATCTCCAAGCGATCATCGTGTTATATATCGTAGAACTCAAAAAAACAATTCAATTCACTTTTCCACTTTAAACATAAAATACTTTTTTTCGTTCAACATATTATTAAATTTACAAAACTGTTTTAATAGACAACTAATATTATTCCTGAACAATATCCAATTTTCACATTATACAAATTCTTCAGAAATATTTCAAGAGAACTTTTAACTATTTAAGTATCATATTATGCCTGAAGATACTAAATACCCCCATAAGTATGACTAACTTAAAGACAGCTTTTCCTATTCAGCCCGTTTGTTTGCTATTAGAAAGATAAAGCGTGTATCTTAAATTCAACAAAAGCTTCCTCTCTGCAAGTTTTAAAATGTCAATAATCCGATCACTAAGAATATTATCTTTGAAAACGACACAAAGCAAAGTTTGATAGCTACTCAATACATCAAGTAGTATTGAACATTTAAGTTGAAAACTCATAAAACTAAATAATGAAACTTGAAACATCCTCTTCACTGATGATAAATTTCCGTTACGTCCTTTGATGTCAGTATTTGAGAAATTAGCATTGAATAAATGAAAATTGAACAAAACTTTGATTCTTATTCATTGCGACTACGTCTTTCATGAGTCTTGATAAGTAATTAAATATATTCAATCGTAAAATTAATTTCTGCTTAATTTTTTTATTTTATTTGTTATGTAAATAAAATGTATATTTAACGTGTAATCTCACTAGAATTATTCTCTACTATGCAAATTAATTTGAATAATTTAGCTTTTTTCTAGCCTTCTAGACTTAAGAGGATGCTATATAAACTGGAGAATTTTTTCATGGTTGTTTTGCAAAAATTTAATGTTCGGTTAAAAGTGAGGTTAGGCAAGTCTGGAGTAAACCATAAAGTTTCAAATTCTGAAAAAAATTGACTTTTTACAAAATATCAACACGCAAACAGTACGATTCTGTCATAATTTGTTTGATGTTTTGAAGACGTTTTTTTAACTTTTGAAACGTCATTATTTAATGTAAGTTTACCAAATTTCACTTTTCCTATACTTTAAATTACTTAGAGATCGAAAAAAGAATTAGCCACCAAGGATTTTTCCCAAGGCATAGCGTCCTCAGAAGCATGTTTCACAAACTGTAAAACACCATTTGAAGAAGAAAAAAAAATTTCTTTAGCAAACATTGTAAGCTTTTCCCCCATTGTAATGTATTACGAATTCCTAAAAGTGTACACAAAACAAGAACAACGTACGACTGCATACTGACGTCTGATGGGGACATTTTAATTTTGCTTGGCCCATTGCCAGAATTCAAAAATAGTCAAAAGATTTGTACGGAAAAATCAAAAAATGATATTTGATTTGTATGAAAATTAACCAGACTTAAGTTCAACTTAAGAACAGGTAGGTCATAGATTTTATGAAGAGTCGTTTAGGTAAAATGAAGAAAACAGCAAAAAATAAACCATGAGAAATAATTCTGTATTAGTCAAGCTCCTCTATGATGAAATTGGGAATCTCTATGGAGTCAATGACAAAAACTATTCCAAAATTCATGATTATTAAAGAAAGACAAAACATTTTTCAATGTATAATAAGACTTAAAGTTCGGCTATTTTGAAGGGAAAAAAAGGTCATTTTCATTTTGTCTTAATTAACAATCACGGAAGAAAAATTATAAAATTTAAAACATTTAGGTCTCGAGAAAAAAAATGGATAATAAGAATGCAAAAATGGAATAAGTAAGTTGATGTTCGGCTAAATGTTTCAGTAAACAAAGAATTGAATTTCGAAGGATTTTATCTTTAAGTCATACCTATATTAATAAATGAAAGTATGTGTCTGCGAGTGCCTTGATTATAATTTCCAAACCACTTTTACTAGGGTCCTAAAATTTTGACATTTGACACGAGTTGTAATTATTTGGTTCTAGGGGAATGCTTGAAAAACGAATTTTATTCTAATATTTGCAATGCGCATTGCTGCAAATTAAACAGCCGAAATTCTCCTTTTTAATGATTTAGGATATAACATCACTGATGTTCCTAGTTTACAGCTCTATTTAATTGAAAACGAGATTCATTCTGAGTTTATCGCACTTACTTTAATAATTATTTATTTGTGATTCACTGTGTCAGACAGATGGTATGTGAGAAAGTTTCTGAATTAGTTTTAATTTTAGAGCTAATATAAAGTCAGGTCACTCGTTGATACTTACACTTCTAAAGCGTGCTACAATAAACCTAAATTATATATATTATTATAAATTATATGCATATCGAAAATTGTTCACTTTTTTTATCCTGCTTAAAGAACAGGTATTTATTTGACTCATTCCAAAAGAAATCAACTTAAATAAAAAATAAAATAATAATCGTATTCATCATATCATAGATTTTCATGAAAACTTTTGTAAAAAAAATCTTTATAATGGGCGGCGAAAATATTTTTTCCAATTTTCGAGCCAAAGCTATGATTAACGGGACTTTTCGAAATTAGACCCAATTTTAAAAAATGACGTAAATGCAAACGGAGGTTCCTGTATTAAAAATGTCTATATCTTTTTTATTTATGAGTCATTTTTTTTTAATTTTGGTGTCATTTGAAAGAAAAAAGTCAACAGTATGTAACTATGCTATTAAAACGATGAAAATATTTGCGTATTTTTTTAAAAAATATTTATTGAAATAATTTTTGAAGGAATCTTTTTGAAAATTTCAAACCTTTTTTACAGACAAATAACAACTTTCACCACCTCAATTTTTTTCTCTTAACGTTAAACATCATATTTTTAAACATAAGAAAATCAAGAGGGTTTTTTGGTGTTAAAAAATCAAGAGGGTCTTTTTGGTCAGTAAGAAAATAAAAAGTGGATTTTCGCTTTTTTGACCTCAATTTTTTTTATAATGTTAAACGTCATATTTTTTTTATACAAAAAAGTCAAAAGGGTATTTTTTTGTTTTTGTCCAAGGACTAAAAACATCAAATAGTTTATAACCAACCTACTTCAATATTTTTTATATCAAAAGATGAAGTTTCTGACTTTACACAATGTTAAATGTTATACTTTTCAGCATAAAAGAACATGAAAAAATTTTCACTTTCGGGCATTTAAAAAAATAAGAAGCAGTTTTTAGTCAAATATCTCAAAAAAATTTTTAGATGAAATAACAAAGCTCCCCGATCCCAATTAAAGCAACAAAAAAGGACTCTCTTCATTTTTTTTATTAAAAAATACGATGCTTTATATTATAAGGGAAAAAATGATGTCAAGAAACTTTGTTTTCATGCTATAAGAAGTTCTTGCGGTTTTTTGCCGGCTAAAAACCACTTTTTATTTTCTTAAAAATTCAAAGAATTAATTTTAAATGCTACCTTAATTTTTTATGCTGAAAAGTATGATTTTTAAAATTATGAGAAAAGAATTGAGATGGTAAAAATTCTTACTTACCTAAAAAAAGTTTGCTGAAGATATCATTTTAATAAAATTTTTCTGTAACTTTTAAATAATAAAAATAATCTCAGAATTTTGCTAACTTTTTTGCATAGTGTTTACTTTATTTTCGAATGGCGCCAATATTAAGAAAATTGGCTTACAAATTAAAAAGGATATAGACATTTTCAACATACAGACCACCATCTGTAACTAAGTCATTTCTTAAATTAAGTCGAATTTCAAAATGGTCCCCTAAGAATATTTTTGGTCCAAAAATTCCTTAAAAAAAAACAATTTCTTCCGTTTTTCGCCAAACCCTTTTCAACATGAACAATTTTCATGAAAATCTGTGAAATAACAGCAACGGCACCCATAGGCCTAATGTAGAGAATTAAATTAAATGAAATAAGCTTTTCACGTGGGAAAAAATTAAAGAGAATGAAATAAAATTTATAATATCAACTCTATGATAGTATATCAGTAAAAAGCTTAAGTTATTTTTATTTTAAAATTTTAATAGTTTAGTTATTTAATATTTAATTTTTTAAGTTTTCCCTTATTATTACTTTTCGCTGACATACCTTGTTAATTCAAAGGGAATTTTTGTGTTCATATAGAATAAAGTAAAGATCCAAGACTTTCCGAAATTCATATTTCTCTGTCTGGTAACTATTCTAATATTTTCTTTAAAGATTTTTCAAACATTCGTTTAAGTTTTTCTTATGCTATTTATTCTTCGCTCAATTTACTCCCTGGCAGTTCAAAGTTTCCACAGCTAGCATGACTTGCATCAGAAAAGAAAAATATTTTCTAAGGTACATAACTTAAAAGCATCAAAATAAGAATACTTTTTCCACTTTAAGCTGTTTCCTTAAACTGAAAGAAAACATTTTCGGTGACTAAGAAAAACTGTTGAAAAAAATCGCAAAGAATCTTCTAAATTTTCCGCTGAGGAACTTCAATGCAAACATATCATTTTAGCTGTTCTATTCAATCGATTCAGAACATTTAAGGTCCTTACCATTGGTCATCGTTTAGCACGGTAGGTGGCGCTGTAAGTCGTTAGTAGTTAATGGGCGAGAACAAATTTAAAGCTGATGGGAGAAAAAATATTTCTTTTTTATCATTGATCTTTTTTTTCTTCTTTTTCTTGTATAAATATGATACAGAAATTCACCTTTGTGGTTAACGGTGAACGGTCCCAAAAGAACGATTACGAACTCCTTTTCCTGTTTTTCTTTTCCTTTTCAGAATCTAAGATGAGATTGTATTTAAAAAAAAATTTTATTATGCTTCCAGACTAGTTTTAGGCAATATGAATTTTAAGTTTCATTCCATGCATATGAACGCATTGAACTAAAACCGGCAGTTTACTAATAAAACAATGGATGCGGAAAATGCTAGTGTTCAAATCATATGATGATTGATATAAGATCTTTTTTTAAATTGTTGAATGAAAATAACAAATGTTTTGACAAACTGCTAATTTTCTGAAAAATAAATTTAAAATTTGTAGCAGTATTCGTAAGAACAAGCAGCGACTGTCTTAACACAAATTGAATTAAAAACATGCTGCTTATTTATTAATCCATTAATAACACTTCGATGCATTGAATGCTGGGACAATAATGATTTAAATTGGATTGCAATTTAATTCTCATACTATATTGTTAACCTAATAATATAAATTTCGCGTTTTAATTTTAAATTTACCGGTTTAAAAATAAATAACAACTATATTTACAAATTGAAATGGAGATTTCAACTGATTTTCTTTAGACAAAGTTACAATTCAATTTTTAAACGTGGCATACCATTTTAAGGAGAGGCTTTTAAAGAAACTATTGATTTTAAATTCGTCAAGAAGTACGATATATTTTTAATTGCGATGTTGGAACTCAGTTCTAAAATTCCTCTCTCTCTGCTTCTATGCCTCTCAAATAAATTTTCAAATTATCGTTTGGAACTCAGCTTTGAAATTCATCTTTCTCTGTCTTCCAAATAAATTTTCAAATTGTCGTTTGGAACTCAGCTTTCAAATTCATCTTTCTCTGTCTTCCAAATAAATTTTCAAATTATCGTTTAGAACTCAGCTTTGAAATTCATCTTTCTCTGTCTTCCAAATAAATTTTCAAATTATCATTTGGAACTCAGCTTTGAAATTCATCTTTCTCTGTCTTCCAAATAAATTTTCAAATTGTCGTTTGGGACTAAGCTCTGAAAATTACTATAAAGCTGTCTCACTATTAATATAAAATCTTCAAACAATCGTGATTATCATGTCAATATTTTTTTCCAATGCCCACCTGGGGAATCGTCATAAAGGCATCTGAAGGGCAGATTCGTTGGCCACTCTTTCTTAGGGGCACCGTATTAGGTGGACAACGTTATTCCTAAAGTAAGAACAGATAGTAGAGAGAATGGAAAAACATCCATGCCTTGCCCGGGATTCAAATCCAGAACCTTTCTGATGCAAAGCCAGTTCCCTGACCCTGAACCGGCCGGTCGGCTATCATGTCTATACAAATACAAAGACAATTTATCAGTGCAATAAGAATTAGGTGTTAATATCTCTTATGCGATCATAAAAATTGACTTCCACGCTTAAAAATTAATCGACAAATAATGTAATAAATATCCATAGACAGTTATTTTTAACCTTAAAACAGAATAACTACTTTTATTGTGTCACATAACTATATTTTCCTTAAAAGCAAGCATCTAAATCAGGTACATAGCTGTTTAGAAACGATGCCAAGACAAAATTAAATTCTTAGATTTCTCTTAAGATGTGAGAGGTTTCCTGGAAAAAGCATTTGATGTTCCGAAGGTCTGATTGAAAAGCAGAGGATTACCAAAGTATTTTAAGCATTTACGAGGAATTGCGTTTACGTAAGTGCTTTTGCACCTTCAGTTTCATGGATCCATTTATGAAATTGCTTTCCTACTTTTTCAGTGAAAATTGACTGTTCCTTTCTAGCTGAGCAGAAATTAAATCTAAAGCACTTTTGCCTTCTAATAAAAAAATCAGGTTATGATTTAGAGGAAGGTATTTCTGTAAAACAGGGATGAGCCATACTTGGAATTTGCTTTCCTATGCTGTTTTAAAATTTTTAAACTTGGGTATCAAAATTTCTTAGTTTTTTTAACTTTAATTTGTAGAAAACGAAATTATAAAAGTGATACAAGAGAATACAAAAGCTATAAAGAGTAAAAAAGTTTGAATAAAAATACAAAAATGATAATTTCATAACGTTAATGTTCAAAAATATTTAACTCAAATTGGAAATTATTTTTTATAAATTTTTGACTTGAAAGGGTGTTTTAAGAGAGAAACTACACACTTTACTTAACTCATCCGATTGAGCAATAGTTGGCAATTATGACGACGAAAATTTCGATTCTTTTTTTCCTTTTTTGTCTGCAATTGAAGTTTTGTTCATTAGCTTTTCAAATATCTTAAAATTTTTTTAATCTCCTTTCTTTAAAATCGAAGTTATAGTTGTTGTTGTTTTTTTTTTTGCATTTAACAGAAGAAACAGAATAGCAATTACATACTTAATATGCTTTTTCAGAAAATTGTTGATTTTGAAAAAAACCACACATTGCCAAAAAAGTTTATAATAGAATTCCTTGAAGCATTAAATGTAGATTTTGTGTAATGTTAACTACGTTTAGAACTAAACTCCGGGGTCTAAATGTGAATTTATTATTTTCATTTAGTGAGAATACTAAGAATTTTTCTTTCAAAAATCAATTTTGAACAATATATTTAATACTATTTCTTTGTATACTTGAAATTTTATAACGGTTTTAGTTCAGAACACAAAAACGCAAAAATTCGAAGAAAAAAGGTTTTCAACATTTATACATTACAATTTGTTGCATGGCATAAAAATTTAGTTTCTATGCTCAAATTTGCCCCTATTTTGAAAAAATATTTTATAAATTTTTAAAGTTTACTTGAGATTTCTAAATTATTTAAGACTCTTGCTCACGAAAAATGAAATTAAAATTTTAATTAAGATTGTTTTCAAAAAATAAAATTGTGTCGAGTCCAGCCGGATACCTTATCTTTAAGTTTAACAGCTTTTGTTTCTCTTTTATTTTTTTAATTTATTCTTTGAGACTTGTTGTTTCTGATCAAATGTTCAACTTTATTGTAGTTTTTCTGAGAAATTACTTAACAATTTTCAAAGTAATTTCGTTATTGACACCCATTTTATTTTAATATACCCTAACATGAAAATTTTTTAAATTATTAACTAATAATTCTTTCTAATCAAATAATTTACCTTTAAGCGTAACTGAACGACTGAAGTACCAAAGAAAGATAAAAGAATAGAATGAAAGTAAGAACCTGTGCCAAAAAAAGGACATCATTAAAAAAAACTTTTCTAAAATAGTAAACTCGTATGAGCTAGATAAATTGGTTGTCAGTTAAGGTATCTAATGACACGAACTCATGATACGACACTTGGTAAAATAGATTATCTGTTGAATCCCTTACCTTGAACCATTATATATGGTGAAAATATAGTTATAGTTGTTATCTTATGCCACTTGTCAATACTGATAAGCCTATTTTTTAAGGTAGAGGGGTGCGCTTTTTGCTTTCTAGTGACGCCTTCTATAGCCAAGAATGCGACTGCTACCACAACATACGTCACAATTCACTTTACAAGACACATTCACACACCATCCATCCATTCGTAGATCGTAATTTTGACCTAAACCAAAGTACGATAAATCTCCGATACAGTACCCTCAGTTGTATTGATTTGTTATGGGAACTTGGAGGACCTTGTGACCCCGACAGATTTACTAGAGCACCAGTCACTATGTAGTGCATGGGGAGTCTTCGGCGGGTGAGGATCGAACTCGTGACCTCTTGGACATGGATTCCTTCCAATAGAATATTTCGGCCGTGAAAATATGGTGCACCGCATTAAAGTGCAACGCATAACTATGCCTAATCTGTTTTCGGTTTTTTTTTACGCAAAATTACCCTTTCATTTATTTGTTTCACTCAAATATTTAAAAACAATCAAGCAACGAAAATACTTTTGCGTTAATATTTGTCAAAAACATAGCAAATAAGCTGATGAAAATTTAAGAGACATAAAGATGTTAACTGAAGGGGAAGAGTACATTAATCGTTATAATGGGAAAAGTATATTAATGTGAATATGCGCATTATTAGAATATACATTGTACTGTGAAAGTTAAAAGCACATTAATCATCATCTTATTATCGGAAAATGTTATATAGTGATAAGAGATTTTTTTCCTCCAAAAATGGTGTTTTTCTATCAAACTGTTCTTCAGTATTGCTTAAAGACAGATACTTTAAATGTGTTTAGTGTTTTCATTAAAACATAACACATTATGTAGAAAATTCACCAAACAAAATGTTTTCCTGAGTTTTTTTTTAGTGTAGCTTATTATTACATTACCCTTGCATTTAAATATACCTAATCAAATCTATATGGTCTTATTCATTTAGCTTAGACTAGTATGAAATTTCCCCTGTATTAAGTTCGCCTTAGCGCAACACTAATATTTAAAAACAAACCATTGCTTAACTTTTTCAACAACATTTTATTTTATTTTGTATACTATAACCTATGTTAAGCAGCCGACCCAAATCTATGTTTACAACTACCAATGTTCAACTTCGCAGCCTTGTAATTTTAAACCCAACCCAGGAGACTAGGAAACTCTTGGATCAATCATTGGGACAAACTACAACTCGCGGGGAACTTTTTGATGGAACTAACCCGCATTTACGTTACAAAGAGAAGAAAACCACGAAAATCTCCCATGGTTAGCCCAACGGAAATGAGATTCCAACTCATGATCCGTCTGCCACTGAGGATATTTTACATTTGCACTGCGATCAGTGTTAGAATTCATATCAACCTGACACCGCTGAGATTCAAACTTGGGTCATCTCATTGGAAGGCGTATGCTCGTCCCCTCAGCCACAGCGAACCCGGATTCAATTACCCTGAAAACCATGTTTTAATTTCATTGAAAACATGGTTTTAATTACATTGCAAGCCTGGTTTCAATTACATAGAAAACCTGGTTTTAATTACATCGAAAATCTGGTTTAAATTACATTTTGATTACATTAATAGTTTAACTATTAATAAAAACTGCAGTTTCTCATAATTTAGGAGGAACCATCTCATGCTCGCTATTGCTTTCATTCCAGTAGAGGTCACTATTTTCCTCAAAGACAAAGAACATTTTTATTAAGAAATTAGATAGCTACTATAATCTTATGTAAGAACGTTTTACCAAGGTGTTGAAAATAATGAAATGGCCATTACCATTATGAAAAATAAGAATCAACTCTACCTGAACAAAAAATCATTTAAACTTGTAACATGATAAAATGAAATTAATGAAAAACAATTTTACTCGTTAACGAGCTTACAGCACTATAAAAGTTTAAATAGAAAATAGTTTTTAATAATTAGTTTATTCTTTTTAGATTTTCAAAGATTTTAATATAAATGTCAAGATTTATTAATGGAAACATCTGATAATTTTTTTTTTTTTTGTAATTTCAACATTGACTCAAGCACGAACTTATTAAAATAAAATAAGTTTCCCTGCAGTAATGGATGAATAGTCATTATTATAAATGATATATAAAGTATATATAGATGTCAAGATTTATGCATGGAAACATCTAATGTCACTTTTTTTTGTTTTGTTAATTTAACCATTGATTCAAGTACGAATCAAAAGTAAGATAAGTTTTCCAGAAATAATGAATGAATAGTCATTATTAAAGCAGAAATAAGTGAGAAAAAGTTCTCGAAAAAAGCAAGTATAATTGCAGTAATTTTTAAATAAGTTTAAATTAAGTAAAAAACAATTCTAGTCAAAATCATAATTATAAAATGAGCTTTTCAGCACGTTAAGTGTCAGCGACGCAGTTTCATTTCTGTGGACTGCAGATCGGCTTACTTGGTATTTTTTATTACAAGTCAAAGAATAAATAATTCTCAAACTAGTTATCAAATTTTAATTTTTTTTTTCATTGTACCCCCTTTATATTATTTCTACACCCATTGCAAATTTAAATTTCTAAGTCTTACTGTTTCTTCGCAGTAAAGCAAATTGAAATGTAAAGTTACGTTAAGCAAAAAACAGAAAAATAATCACGGAAAAGGCACTAAAAATTACGCCAACTTTCAAATAAATTGGAAATTTCGAAATAAATATAGGTTGAGTACATTATATTTCAACATTGTAGTGGCTTTTCTTCTGCTAAAGGGTGGCCGGCATGCTACGCTTTAATACAAGTTTAACAAATAATGATTCTAGAGATAGTTATAGAATGATAATATTTTTTTAATTCTTGTATACACACGTACACAAGAATAAAAAAAGAACATTTTTTAATACACCAATCGTAATTCCAAGTTTTCAATTGATAACTTTTGCGCGGCAAAGCAGACTGCAATATATTACAAAGATATTCTTACGACATTTTTTAAAAAATAGAGGAAAACTAGTAAATTTTCTACTGTTTATTTCAAATAAACAAAAAATTCTGAAATCTAAAGTCTTAACACTATTCTGCATAGTGATGCAACATATGCAACAGCTTCCGCCATTTCCTCTTTATTTTCTCATAAAAATGTGTTTTGAATTTATTTAGAAAAAAATCTTCAGTGAACGAAACCGTATTTTACATTAAATGAAGAAAAAAATTTTAAGAAATATTCATAACTTCCTTAAAATTTCCTAAAAAAATTTTTAACGAAGCGCATTTTTAGAATAAATTCCAGCAACATAGGTTAACTATCTATTTTTTCATGAATCTCCTTACCTAAACTGTCTTTAAAAATATTCTCTTTTTTAACATTCATTTCTATTTTAAATCATTGCTTTTTGTTCCCCTTGCACTTATAATGCTCACTGACATCTTAAAACATTTTCCATTTTTACAAGAAAACTTTCAACTCCTCTTACGAAATGGATGCAATTATTTCACGAACCTTCTAGAAATCTCAACAGCTCTAAATTTGTGTAAAAAGCACTTAATGTTCCAAAACTCTGCTTGAAGACTCGAGAATTTTAAGATGGGTCACAAGCGCATGCGCAATATCTATTCTCTAAGAGCTTTTTCCAATTTTACAGTTTTATTGGAAAAATAAATGGTTACTTTTAAGATTTAAATATACATAGAAAGTCGTACAGACTTTAGTCCAGAAATATCAATATAATTTCCTAAATAAATTCATAGAGTAATATGCATGTTCGATTAGAAAAAATACATAACGGAAGCAAAATTGCATGCTATCTGGGAACTTTTAATAATCAGAGAGTAAGGTAGCTTATTTTTAGCTTTTAATCGTAAATTAAAACAGTATTTTAATCAAAAGACGCAATTAAATACGTAATTTCTTAAACGAGAGAGATAACGTGCTTATAGCACTTAATTTACAGAGACTAACTGTCCAGGAAATTGAAAGATTTATTTCTTTATTTGTTTTTTCGTTAACTGTATCTGTATCGGAGTCGTGGTCGTAGAGCGCTCAACTCCATATAAGATGACCCAGATTCGTATACCAGCGTGGGCTGGTTGATTCGAATTCAACTCCCTGCTCACTCCAACCACAATACCTTCATAAAATATCCTAAATTGTTGACGGATCGTGATCTAGAATCCCCTTGCCGTCGGGCTAACTATATGAGGCTTTCGTGTTTTAATCTTTATGTAACGCAAATGAGGGCTTTAGCCATCTAAAAATCCTTCGCTAAGGTTATTTTGTCCCAATCCTGATCCAGGAGTTCCTTTCTCTTCTTTAATGGGTTCAAAATTACAGAACTACAAACATTGATGGTCTTAAATTCAGAATTGGTAGGTTGTTTAACGATGGTCATAAAATTAATTATATTTGTACTATTTTTTTTTATGTCTGAATCAATTTTTGTGTGACTATATTAATTTTAGTGTCGTGTTATTGGGTTCAAACACAACTAGGTTTGACACAGTAACATGTGCTCAAATAAATGGCGGTGGTGTCGTATCTACAGTAGATCAAATATTCCCATGGATTGCAAACACACAAGCAGCAGTCTCAGTGATCTTGTTCGAGTAGAGTCGCTCTACGCTCTAGTGAAGTCTCAACTAAATGAGTTGTAATATATGATAAAACGTTTCCTTATCTTCATGCATATGTTCTCTTGTGTTATTTGTTCCTCACTGTTGTACTTACTAACAATGAGAGGGCATGACTTAGCAAATTCACTTTTGGATGAAATTTGGTATATACACTACTGGCCATTAAAATTGCTACACCAGAAAGGAATGCAAATGGCAGAATGATATTCATTGGGCACATACATTATAGTTGGAGGAACAGGTGATTAAATTTTCAAGATATGTGGATGTATAGATCCTCAGGAATCAGTACTCAGAGCAGTACTACTTATTTAGAAGTTGTTCATTCTTTAAAACATAAATGTTATTATTAAAAAATAATGAGACTGTCATTTCAATAACAGAAACCTTCGTAATAAACTTCAAATCCACCATATTCTGCAGAGCATGCGGTAGACAATATTTGTATTCAAATACCGTTATTAAAACATGAGAATTTCAAATAGTATTACAAAATATGACAATACTTGACAATGAAATGTGCAATAATAATATTATATATTTTATGGAGACATTTCAAGGGATATGCAAGCATTCTACTAAGGATGAATGTTTTTTAAATAAAGTAAGAAAATAAGGTCACAATAAGACTATTATTTAAAAGTGGTTCATTCTTCAAAACACTAATGTTATTATGAAAAAATAATGAGACTGTCATTCCAGTAGCAGAAACCTTCATAATAATCTTCAAAACCACCAAATTTATCTACAGAGCATGCGATAGAATATTTGTATCCAAATATCGTTATTAAAAGATGAGAATTTCAAACATTGCAAAACATGACAAAAAATAAGTAATCTACTATATTATAGTAGATTATAAGAACTAGAAATAAATTGAAAATTTATTCGTTTGAAAATAACTGTAAAAAAAAGAACATTTCTGAAGTAGTATATTTAAAATATATAAAATATCTTCGATTTCAATTATCCCTAACTTATTGAAGAAAAAAACGTAAAAAGTGTACTCAAAATTGGGTAAATAATGCGTTTTCGTATCGTATCGTACTGATTTTGCTATCGTCAATTTGAGACCCACTGAAAGAGGAAAATATAGATCATGCAGCAAAAAAGTTGCTAAACTAAAATTGTATTATTGCGGGTTTCCCAAATTTAGAAATTGTGTGTGAAATAAAATTGAAAAAAATTGAGATTTCGAGAACTGTGTGAAAATCCGTGAAAAACCGGTATTATCGAGAATATCTAGGCATCTAATAGACATCCTGATGCATTGTATTTTATACTTTACCATTTTATGCATTTGGTAGTACATAAAAAGCGTGGACAATATATGAAACGTTTAATCGTTTCATACTTACTCGGTTAGTTTTCAGCATTGTTTAATTTTCTATATAAAGCCTAATTTCTCTGAAACCAATAGGATGAGCATAATTTTTTCTACAAAATGCCTAGTTATTTATCTGAAAGAATAATTTTTCAATAGAATGCCTGATTTCAAGTTTTATCTGTAACATGAATTACATGTAATTTATCATAAATATTCATTCCTCAAAAATAAGTTTATTCATTAGTTCTTTTTTTTTTCATGCCTATTTCCAGTTTCGGAAGAAAAACATATTTGTAGAAACATTTATGCATAGAAATACAGGCCATTATTAGATCCAGCTAAATTACATCTTTCTCATAATTTATGGTTGCACAAATTTCAACGGAAGAAAAAATATATTCTTCATATTTCCATATTGAACCACTCATAAATCGCTCTTATCTTGCTACAAAAACCATTAAAAATATTGGTTTTGCTGCGGTATAATTTCTTTTTCGGTTACAGATTTTGAATTTCCACACGAATGCTCGATATTTTGAAAGAAAAATGAAATATTCTTCTCTTAGCACTATTTTGAGCCTAGAGTTCAGCTAACATCCATCCACCAAAGTAAATCGCTTTTCAGGAAAAGCTAGATGAAGAAAATAAAAAAAAAGTATCTCTCATTACTTAAAGCTCTCAGAATGATTAAAAATAAAAAATGGAAGGTCCACACAACCATGGAACTGATGCCACCTCGAATGCTGTTGAAAAATAATGATCGTCTGCCAAGCTTGCTTTCTTTTTATTCTTTTTACAATATCGTTTGGGAAAAAACTGAGGTAAAATAAAGCCAGTCTCAAAAATATGGATGGAATTTCTTTCAGTCTTATATTAATTCAAAATTATGTTTATATAATGATGTAATATCATGAAAAATATTTTACTTTTTTTTATTGTTCAAAATTATAAACTTTTTTCTTGTAAGGAAAATAATCGTTTTTCTAATATAGCCAAAAAAAATACAAACCTGTTTTGTAAATAATAAATAAAATCTCACTTTCAATGCGCTATTTCTCTCTAAATTAAGACTGTGCTCTCACCTTTTGTTAAAATAAATAATATAGTTTTTGTTAAAATATATGTAACATAAGAAGCTTCAATTAATCTTTTTATGTAATTCCTTTTCTGCAAATTTTTTTTTAATTTATCATTTCAAATGAAGCGCTCTATCTCACAATTTAAAATTCACATCCTGCTTTTTAATCTATTTTTAGTTAAAGTATGCATTAATTAACATTTTAACGTATGTAATGACGTGACTAAGCATGATAAAGATAAATTTCTCTTGACCTATTTAATAGAACAATTATAATTATTAAGATTTCCCTAGAACGAAACATTTTACGGATTTACTTCGCAAGATTTTCTCTAACTTCCATCGTGTCACTTGGATACTCATTTCCAAACTATGATAGATAAATAAAATTAATTTACTCATTTTAAAATCGTTAGCCTGTCTGTCCTGCTTAAACCGCTGCCACCCTTAGATATATATAATAATTTACATTTTCTATATTCTAAGAAATTTCTAAGCACTTCTATTTCTTTCTCTTTTCTACAAGAAATATGAGAAATTTATCTTTAAAATTTAAACATTTTATGAACTAATACAATTGAATATCTGAAATCATTATAATACCATTTTGTAGTTAAATGAAACTATTATTTTTGTTAACAACAAAAAACAAATTACATTCAAAAGTTTTTTTTTTATTCAAAGTTATCTAGTAAAGAAATGTCACATTTAATGACTGTTTGCTTATAACATTCTGTTATTTTTCACACTTCAAAGAATTATATTTTATAAAATAAGTCATACGAGAGCACTGCCGTTTTGGTCACAAACTTCTTACAGCTAATAGTTTAGTCGTGGGTAATTTAGGAATGATTAATGACCGCAGTCTTAAAATTGAAAAATTCTACTAGAATTCCTTTTAAAGACATTTAATTTCATCTCTGCCATAACACATTCGAACCATTTGGGATTGCTCTAACAAACATCCTACTCTATAATTTTGTTTTGAAATCAGTCCGGAAGACAATGAAACTGCAGAATCAAGCAATGAAACAAACTCGTCTTCCTTATAAACATTGTGTTATAAAATCATGAAAACCTTACAAGGTTAGCCCTACAGTTGCTGATTTCTTACCCAATATCCATCAACCCCTAGGAATATTTTTCGTCAAAACTTTAGTCGTCAACATTCGAACCTGCATCGTTTAATTTAAAACGAATGTTATATAATTGGAAAAATCTCAGCATTTTTTTTTTTTTTTTACAAAATTAGCGTTTTACCATTTTAATATCTTTTAAAGGAATCCGTAATTCATCACATATATTTATTTTTATATCACAATTATTTATTTTATAAATTTTAATTCAAAGAGTTTTCAGATCTTGATAATTGTATGCATTTTTTAATGTTTTATAACACCTGGAGCGCAAGCATCTTGAAACTTTTGATAGTTCTCATAAGATTTTTTTTTTAAATTTCTTATTCTTTTTTCAATCATTGAAAATCGTCCTCTTATCTCAATTAGAATGCAAGATAAGATTTAGTTTAATTTTTCACGCGTATTTTAAAATCGATGTATATCAAATATTATCAAACTCAACTAGAAAATATTTCTATAATGTATATTTCAGATATTCTACTTATTTTACTTCAGAAATTAGTATTTTTTGATGTATTTTTTGATATGAGGAAAACTAAAACTAAAAAAACATGCCATTTAAAAAAAATTCTTAATTTTAATCGTGAACTGAAATCTTGCGAAAAATTAAAATAACAATATTTTTATTCAAAATAAATCAGGATTTGTTAATATAAATGTATAAAATATTGTCAAAAATTTGTTAAAAGGGCAGGAATTTCTTCAACTTTTAGTAAGTATCAAAATGTTTCACAAAATTTATGGTTGAATTTTAAATATATATCAAATGGTACGAAAGCACAAAAAAACGTGCATTTATAAGCTTTTAAAAGTATACACCATTAAATGAAGACATCAATTTTTTTTCTCTTTCTTTTTCTGCGATTTACGATTTACAAAATAATTTTTTTCATACTTTGTAATATAAGGCTGGTTAGGTAATTATATAAACTAATTATCAGCTGTTTTCTGTTTACCTTATAAACATTCTATTTAAAAAGAAATTCGAAGGTTTTCAGTGTTCTACAAAAACAAATTGATCGTATGACATTTCATGATCAAAGAAATATTTCTTATAAAATGCAGTTTAATCTTAAAATTTAAAAATATAATTCGATCCTCTTTCAAAAAGAGCACATAATATGTTATTTTATGTAATTAAACAAGCAATTCCAAATAAATTAAAATTATTCAAATATCTATAAAACATTTACTATCATTAAAAAAGGACATAAAGAAAAATATTAAAGCACCTTAGGTTCATTTTACGTTAACGGTAATTAAAAAGATATTAAAAACACACTTGCTCTCTAATTACTTTAAATATTTATTCTTACAGCTGGTGCAATGTGTATTTTTTATTTGCTGAAATTAGAAAATAGTAGTAAATCATTAAGAATTATAAATTGTGATATTCTATATAGCCATATAATTAAAGATTTACTGAAAGTTTTAAAAAAAGGAAAAAAAATATCCTTAACGTGTTATTTTTTTTCTTCTCAGATTTAAAGATTATATTGTTTAAAAATGCTTATTTTGTGCAATATGACATTTAAAAATGTTAATTTAAAAGATTTTTCGTATGAAGTTTTGTAAAATATTTTAAATTAAGCTACGAATATTTTTATTCAAAATAAATCAAACTTAATTGATATTTAAGTGAAATATTTTCCTAAATCATTTAAAATAAATTTTTAGTGATTTTAAACTTAAGGAAAGGTTTTTTTTTTCTTTCAATATCTTAAAATAATTTTATAAAATGAGGTACTTAATTTTTTTCAATATAGTTTTGGTAACAATTTCATTTGTTGCTCAATTTTTCCTCGATAATTATTAAGGACAAAAACAATTAACACTCAAAAATTCGGTTGAGCAATGAATTGCAGCATTTGTACCGTCACACTATTTTACAAATTCACTGCAACTTTAATAAGGCGTTCAGTTAAACTATGTTTTAATTCGGGTAATACTATATTGTCATGCAATAAAATTAAAGGTGTACTTGAGCAAGATAATATGGGCCAAACTGATACCGTATATAAATTATATTGCCAACTTTAAGCAATATTGCGACTTAACGTAGTACAAGGCTTTTATTAGTTCAGTTAATCTTCTAAATCTTTCCAACAGTACAGATGCTGCTTAAACACTCATAGATAAGGAAGTTATTGTGCATTACGTATCTCTATAATTTAAGACGCTTATACGCAAGTATATAAACAGATAAACTATCCATTTGAAGACCTGGAACCAGCATCGACTACTATATAAAGTTTTTTAATTCACCCTGGCTCTGATACATCCATTCCTATGGTGGTCAGAGCATTTGACTACTGACACGGAAGTTCTTGTTTCAGTTTTCCAGTGGCTTAATGGCATTCCTCACATTCTTCCAAAATTTTTCTCTCAGTAGGTATAGACTGGACTTAAGTACACGTTTCTATTAGATCACCGAAGTCAAGCATCACTGATTGTAGTCAGTGAGCGGGTGGGTGACCACTTTGATCAGCCTGGAACAAGACCAAGGGTGAACGGTATCTGTTCTCTTTAAGATGCTCCACCGTGAAGTTCCACCAGGTCGTCGGGCTACCAAAGCGGATGAGCCATCCCTTCTGAAGAGGCTCAAAATTGTGATTAATGTCTTCGCATCATCCAAATGGATGCTTTCAAGACCGTCACCAATTGTGCATCTCTGGAGCGATGAAAATAAAGCACCACTACTGCTACCTCCACACCATTAGAATTTTAGGAATATATTGAGCCCTAATTTCGTTAAACATTGTTCGACTATGAACCGTACTATTTCACTAATTAATAATTACTAAAACCTAATTATGTATTGTTACGTTTCATCTTGAACCGATAAAGGCTTTAATTTAGCACCTCATTAGAGTTGTAGGAAATATATACAATATTATGGTTTAAAAAACCAACATATTATTCTCCAGTATTAAACAGATTTTTTCAGTGCAATTTACGAACTTAAAAATATAATTTCTTTAAAACAAATTAAAATTAGCAACTTTTTAAATTGAAAAATTACTTGTAAAACATTCAACATGATCATTCAAAACATCAATTATTACTAAAACTTAATTATGCATTGGTACGTTTCATCTTGAAACGAAAAAGGCTCTAATTTAACACCTTATTAGAGTTGTAGGAAATATATACAATATTATGGTTTGAAACACCGATATATTATGCTCTAGCATTAAACAGATTTTTTTTAGTACAACATGCAATTTACGAACTAAAAAATATGATTTCCTTAAAACAAATTAAAATTAGCAACTTTTTTAAACTGAAAAATTACTTGTGAAACATTTATTTAAAACATCAGAATCAACTTTGCAAAATTATCTGAACAAAATACAGAGACTAATTCTATGAGTAAGAAGATAATCCTAAAGACAAACATTAAAGCTTTCATTTCCTCAGTTCGGAATACATTAAAATTCACGGTAAGCTAAAGAAGCAGAAAATTACATCCCAGCGGTAATGTTAACTGAAGATTTAATTCATATTTTATACGGCTTAGATGTGAATTCGTAATCGTGTACTGGAGTATTTCGGGTGTTGCTATAGATTCTAAGGATGTAAATATACGGTTAGAACCAAGGGTGATTGATTTATACACTAAAGGGTATAGGAGTGTCTAGTGGAAATGGCTAGAAGCAGAATTCTTGACCGATAACCCAATAGGAGATCGATAAACTTAACGATTTTGCTTCCAAGCAGTCGTATACGCTGGGTACATTCGATAATGTAGTTGCTATCTCAAAACATAGGCTTAGTTGCATAGATTTTTTCTGGTGTCTGATACTTGCTGCAGAAAGTATCGAATAGATTACACCAACGTGTTGCTCTAAACTTAGAACTTTTTGTTACTTTTTATCATGATTTTAGTTAGAAAAATTCTGGCAAAAAAAAAATGTTTTTATTCAATTAATAATTTTTGACACATATTAGTGGCACTAAATAATCTCAAAACTATGCAATTATTTGACGACAATCATAAATATAAATATGTATAATGCATAAAATATATAACTATTAACTATTGTCTATATTTTTACACTCGCGGAAAAATATCGGCATTTCGAACCGTAAAATAGTTTCAGATCAAATTTTGGGACCTTGAGTGCAGAATCCGAAAAAAATTGTTTTACAGTAAAATCCATTTTTACCATAAAATTTTAAACCGCAATTTTTACAATAATATTTTTAATTACAGTGATTCTGTGATTTTACATGTTACTTTATATAAAAACTACGGTATATCAGAATTTTGAAAAGTAAAATCTTACGGTAAAATTGGATTTTACGGTAAAAAGTACTGGCACCCTGAGTGCCAGTGCTTTTAAATGTAATTTAATGAGGTATTTTTTACAGTGTAGTGCAAATTTACTGCAACTTTTATAATGTTTTATATAAAGGCATACGTTTCAATTCAAGTTGAACGATATTATTTTTTCAAGTACTATGAGGATATATTGAGCCATACGTTTCAATTAAAATTGATCCATAATTTCGTTTAATAAAGGATAATCAAGGTATACTTGATTATCATACGTTTCAATGGAAATTGAACAATAACATCGATTATTCAAGTATTAGTAGAAGAAGTGAATTGCACATTAAACTATTTCAGTTCGGTACTATATTAAGGTTGCATTAGTTATTCATTATAAGAAAAAAAATATTTATTTTGAAATCTTTCTCGAGTTTAATTTGATTTTGGAAAAATAGACTAAGATGAATAGCTGAAAAATAGACATTGTATGATTAAATAATCATTATAAAATTTGATTTTATATCTTCTATGAGATTTACAAATTTTTTTGTATTCTCAGACATACCTTTATAAATAGTTAGAACTCTACACCTATCGATAGAACGTATTATAAATAATAAAATACTTCAAAACTAATGAACACTCATACATTTATGCATTCAGCAGATTTTTAAAGATGAAGTTTTGGGAAGGAGGATAAGAAAAAAATTTAGTCCCCATTCCTTTTTTGGAGGGAATAAAAGGCAGATTATTGCACCTATTCAACATAAAAGCATCTAAGAGTATTAAATTTTTAAAATTCTTATAAACTTCTTTTACTTTCTTCCATATAAAATGAAATATTAGCTTTTCTGCAACCCTGCAGTTACATTTTCAAAATTTATATTTTTGACGTTGGAAGTATCTCTCCATTTTATAAGTGAAGTGTAGCTCACTAGTGAAATTTTAATGCATTAGAATAAAAACATTGATCTATTATCAGCAAAAGTTAGAGAATTTTTCGCACGAACGTTTAGAACGTTTTTTTTTTTTTTTTTTTTTTTTTTTTTTTTTTTTTTTTTTTTTTTTTTTTTTTTTTTTNTTTTTTTTTTTTTTTTTTTTTTTTTGATATTTTTATGTTCTCTTTATTAAATACGTTCAAGAAATGTAAATATAATGCTTGGAAAGTGGTTGCAAAACAGGTATAACGACTATTCATGGGAGTAAGTGTAAGTAAGTTCATGAATAGTCGTTATATATTCATGAAGTAAGTACTTACTTTACGGATATATAACTACTATTCATGAAGTAAGTTAAAGTTCATTCCTCAAAACATGGAATAGGTTTTGAGGAACTTAGAAATTTTTAAGCAGAGTAACAAATATTTAGGAAACATTTTGTTTTAAGAAAGAAAAATTTGTTTAGTTTTACTCACAGTTTCCCAAAAAAGAAAATTATATCTTATTCTATTGAGCTTCAGAGAACTATTAACCCTTTAATGGGCCCTTTATTTCTAGTAAAGGTAAATTAAAATATTTTTGGAATTGAAATTGTTTTAAGAACAGTAATTGATATAAAAAAGCTCATTTAGTTTATAAAAATGCCATTTTTTTGGTGATAAATATATTAGGAAATTACTGACTTTTGTTTTTCTTTATTTATAAAATAAATTCCTCAAATGCTACAAACTTCAAAAGGAATTATGTATTTTATAACTTTTATACGTTTTTTAAAAGTGACAAATGGTTACCAATTTTATTCAAGCTCACTTCAAGAAAGCTGAAGTTATTGAGAAATGGAAACCTAAATTAAAAGTGGTAAAACGTGGTGGTAAGTATACTTACCATGGCCTTCAAAAGGGTTAACTCTGAAACTATGTAAACATAAGTGAATAAAATCATGTCGCGCCTATATGATAAATACAAAAAACTTTTAGATGTCTGTTATAAAAATTGACGGAAATGATATATTAACTTTTTTGGAAAACTGTGCGCAAAATTAAGTAATTTTTTTTTTCATTAAAAAAAATGTTTCATTAATATTTGTTATTTTACTGAAGAATTTTGCTACATAAATGTATGTTAGCAATTTTGTTTTAATTTTAATAACAATAATTTGAAAATTTTTCTTAGTATGTAAGAAAAACAAACTTTTAACTAAATGAAAATAATGAATAAATTTTAGAAGCTATACTTTTAATACGTAATTGTTCATAAACTTAAAGCTGTTTATAAACTAAAAACAAAATTATTTTTACTTTTAGAATGAAATTGTTGATATATTGAGAATATTACTGTAAATAACTTTAAATTACAAATTTTTATAAGCAAAGTAAAGATACGTTCCAATTAGATCATTAAAAATTTATTCTGGTTAAATAAGTAAAATTTAATAAATTAGAATTTGCACATATTATATAACATTATATAACATAACATTATCTATATGTAAACAAAAGAATTTCTAATTTATGCATTTTTTTCTCATTTCATCTCATGTTCATTTAGTTTCGCTTAATTTCCTGCCATTCCATTCTGTTTCGCTTCCTTTCGCTTTCTTTCGTTTCATTTCATTTTATTTTTTTAACCACTCTACTTAATTGGATTCATGTCAAAAACTATAAACATCGTGACCTTGTCATTCTGAAGTAGATGACGATATGAAATCAAAGTAAAACAGAATTTTTAAAGAGCGAAGCGAACCATCTAGGGACAATATATATATGTATACATATATATATTTTTTTTTTACATTGATTTAAACGTATTCTAATAAAATCAAGTAAAAAATAATTTCCCGAAAAAAATAAAATAGCTTTTATCATACTGATGCGTATATTTTTGTCTTTTTTTTATCTCCGACCCAAGGGATTTTTTTACATTTGTAGCCCTTTTCTGTTTTATTTCTTACTGATTGAACGTATTTATTGGGGTTGCAAAAAAAAATTTATTGCTCTAATGCAATACAAAACCACCTTATTTTAATGCTAAAATCTCCACTAACGCAAATATCTATTCTCTTATCATGTTACTCATATTGATCATCGTCAATGTCAAGAAATGAAACTTATTCTACATTTATCCCTCTTTTTCTAAGCATTCTTTAATATTCAATATTGTAAATAAATTTAAAAGGAATATTTTACGCGTGTTACCGGCAATTTAGGGAATTTCAACAGCGTCTACAGTGCTTATGCATTGTATACATTGCCTGGCCTTTTTGAGAGAAAGTATGAAATTTAAGAATTATTATATATTTTATAATGGCACTAATTTGCAACTATTATATAACATTACATTATCTATGTATAAACTGGAAATTTTCTAATCTATGCACTTTTTTCTCATTTTATCTCATCTTCAGTTTCGTTTATTTTCATTCTGTTTTGTTTCCTTTCGATTTCTTTCATTTCATTTTATTTTATTAGCCACTCTGCCTATTTGGATTCATGTCAAAAACTATAAACATCGTGACCTTGTCATTCTGAAGCAGACTCAGTCGATTGAAATATGAAATCAAAGTAAAACCAAATTTTCTAAGAGCTTACCAAACCATCCCAAAACAAAATTTTTTATTTATTTATGGATGGTGTTTTCTACACCAGGGTGCGCTGCGAGCTCTTTACTGCGTATACTTCCGGGTTACTCTTTCCGGTGTATTTTGAAGCCATTTGGCTCACAACATAATCATTGTGCTTTGAGTTTTTCTTGAGTAATCCTGTATATGTGTATTCTCCTGAGTATTTCCTGTAAAAGTGTATTTGTTACCTTATTTATTATTTGTGTTTAAAAAAAGAATAGTTATAAGAATCTTCATTTGAAAACATGTTATTTGAAGACTTAATAATCGTCATTTGAAAAAACGAATCGTTTTAAAACACTTCTTACCTTGTCAGCAATATACCAAAATCGAAATTTAAGTCTAAATGATAATTTGCAAAATGAATTTAATCTCGTTTCTAAGCAATATGCTAACACTAGCGTATGATGGGAGACTGTTGGCAACAAGAATAATAAGAAACATAAATAAAAAGAGGCCAAATCGGGACTGACAAAAAAGCGAGTTCTTTCTGAATCTAGAAACCAAGTCACCTTTTTTAACACTATATCTACAAATAACTAAAACAAATTTTCACTTCACACTCACCAGAATTATTTAACGTCATTAAAATCTTATGAAATACAGCATATTTGAGCTCAGAAATTATATAATATATTTCTTTTAATACAAGCAAAATTATTTGTTATCTAAAAATTATTTTTTGCCTCGCAGAATAAGCTTTATAACTTTAAAACCGTGGTTGAACAGCCGACCCAATTTTATGGGTTTACGACTACTTATGTTCAATTCTACAGCCTCGTAATTTTGAATCCAATCAAGAAGACAAGGGAGCTCCCTCGATCGAGTATTGGGAGAAATTTGCCTTCCTGGAGGACTTTTTGATGGAGCTAACCCGCATTTGCGTTCATTGGAGAGGAAGACCACAAGAACTTCCCACGGTTAGCCTGACGTCAGGGGGACTCTAACCCATGCTCCGTCTACCACTGAGGATATTTCAAGTCAGCACTGTGGTCGGTGCAAGCCGGATGCGGAATTCGTATTAACTGGGATTCGAACCCGGATTGCCTAAATGGAAGACGAATGCTCTATAACAGGGGTTTACAACTTACATGAGGCCGCGGGCCACAATTAAAAACACAAATCAAGTGGCGGGCCACAACTTTATCAAAATTTTATGAAGGACTTTTTTATGCTTGAAAGAACATTAAGTAAGTTGTACAAAACAAAAGTATTGAATTACAAATTAAAATAAGAAGTTGATTTTTAAAAATATTTAATTGTTATTAATAATATTTTTAAAAATATTAAATAAATAATAAAAATTCGGGCTACAATAACTTTAATGTGCATCTAACAAATAATGTGCAACAGACATCTAATTGTAAAGATATAAAACTTTAAAAAGGTTGGTATTAAAACTTACATAGTAGCACACAAAATATTCAATGAGAAAATTGAGATTTGTCTGCTACAACCACCAGAGAATAGATATTTACCTTTAAAATTTACAAATGTGTGTGTAAATATTTTCGTCCATAATGAGTGAGTGATTTCAAAAAGTTAAGTCGGAAAATTTCTTCGAGAAAATTTCTGATACGCACATGCTAAATTATATTCACAAAATATAAAAAAATGAAATAAAATAGATCTACATACACGATTATTTTTGCATTTGAATATTTTCCTGGGTGCAAAACCTGAGAAATAAACTTTTTTGCACCGTTGGTATGCTAAATTTCACTGATACGAAGAAATTAGGTTTTTATTAACGAGAAAAGTATTTTAAACCCATATTGATTCTTTACGAAAATTATGCGCAAAGAAATGCTAACTAATATAGTTAAGTTCGCGGGCCACGAAAAAAGGCTTCGCGGGCCGGATGCGGCCCCCCGGGTCGCCAGTTGGAAACCCCTGCTCTATACCCTGAGCCATTGCAGCTCATCGCAGAATAAGCTGTAGTAAATAGCTATATATTTTCTAATCGAAATTAGAGCAGGTCAAGAGCTCGAGAGTTTTGTTATTTACATTTATATTCAAAACGCCATCTATTGATATTCTAATAAAAGCTAGTAAAAAAAAATTTCCCGAAATAAATAAAATAGCTTTTATCATACTGATGCGTGCATCTTCGTCTTTTTTTTATCCCCAACCCAAAGGATTTTTTTTTTACTTATGAACCTTTTTCTGTTTTATTTCTTCCTGATTGAACGTATTCATTGGGCTTGCAAAAAAAAAACGTTGGTTGTTCTAATGCAATGCAAAAACAACATTATTTTCATACTAACATCACCACTAACGCAAATATCTATTCTCCTGTCATGTTGCTCAGATTAATCATCGTCAATGTCAAGAAATGAAACTTATTCTACATGAATCCCTCATTTCTTTCTGGGTCTTCTTTAATATCTAATGTTAGTAATACATTTAATA
Organism: Parasteatoda tepidariorum; assembly: GCF_043381705.1. Classification (NCBI taxonomy): domain Eukaryota; kingdom Metazoa; phylum Arthropoda; class Arachnida; order Araneae; family Theridiidae; genus Parasteatoda; species Parasteatoda tepidariorum. The sequence continues at coordinate 35,944,093 of NC_092209.1, read as the reverse complement.
TGAATGTTTTAAGCATGTTACCGGCAATTAAAGAAACTTCAACTGTGTCTACAGTGCCTATTCATTGAATACATTACCTGGCCTTTTTGAGAGAAAGTATGAAATGTAAGATTCATTATATACTTTATAATGGCATTTAATACAAAGATATTCTTTATACGAAGTATTTTTTTTTAATCGCGGGCACTTGGAACTATTGTCCATTGGCCTCAGAAAGTACCAGAACTGCTACCCTCTTCTCGTTACCCAGTGGGCACCTGTGGCGAAACCACGGCGGTGGAGCAGCGTCTCCCACGTCACACAACCACAAACCCGTTTATAGGGCGGGTCACATTCACACAATCACACACAAAGGAGAAAGGACATAGAACACAAAGAGAAAAAAAGAAACATTCATGCCCAGAGCGGGATTCGAACCCCCAGCCACTGGCTCCGCAGTCAGGCACGCTAACCGCTCAGCCACCTGGCCGGCTTATACGAAATATAAAATAGGTAAATTATGTACAGAGAAATAAATTCTGCTAAAATTATCATACTGAACGGTAAGACCAATTCGGGAAGGAAACATAATTATTGTCATGAAAACCAAAATTTACGGCATTCAACCGATATATTACTAATTTTTCCGTTCATATGATAACGGTTTACCGGAAAATGTAGTTTTGAAAATTATAATCCTTCCTACCACATATTTAATGAAACTGCAAAACTAAAAAATAAATTTTACCGAATAAATGGTTTTCACCGAATAAATGCTAAAAGATAGCATGATAAAATTATCACATACACCAAATTTTATGGCATATTATAAAATTATATTTATTATTAATTTTATCAAAATCATTACCAAAGCTGAAAAAATAACCGAGCTTTTGTTCTCAGAGTAGAGAAAGAAACAACACACTAATTTTTCATGGCTTTCTGTTTTTGAAAAAGTATTACTGAGTTAACAACCAAAGTAAGATAAACTTTCTTTAATCAATAAATCAATTTTTTCTAAAACAAATTTTACTTTAACTGGTTTATTTGGCTATATCCAAATAGGTAAATCATCAGTGTAAAAAATACCGATCAGTTGACTTCGTAATTGTAACGGATTATTATCCCAGTTAATCTAATTATCATTAATAATGCATGGCGAGTAGTAAAATTTCTGCTTTTCTTTTCAAAAAAAATGAGCAAAATAAATAAAATATGAAATTATTTGTTGCCCAAAAAATTAACACTAATGAATAATAATATTATCAACTTCATACGCTGAGAAAAAAACTATGGTGAAAACTTTCAATATATGTTGAAATTTATCGTATTTATGGCTCTGTGGGAACACCAAAAAGTTCTGTAGTTTTTACCGAAGCATTTTGGTAATGGTTTTGGTAAAATTAACCATAAAATATGGTTTTATAATTTGTGACAAAATTTGGCAATTTTATCATGATACTTTAGAGCATGGCATAAATACCTTTATTTTCTGCTTTTCAGTTTTGCATTTCTAACAAAATGTCTGGTATTAAGAACTCACGTTTTGAAAACCAGAATTTCTAATTAACTGTTACCACATGAACAGAAAAATTACTAAATGAATGGTTTAAATAGCGTATTTTATAGTTTTATTATCAAAATTATCGGGGTTTTCTTATTACCAGAAATGTTATTACTATACAGTACGGTAATTTTACCAGGATTTTTTTTTTCTACGCAGTTTATCGATCGGGAATTTAGCATTGGATTGAATGCTTAGGCAATGGGAGAAATGTTTAATCATTTTCTACTTAGTCAATCGATTTCGGACATTGTACACGATGCAATATTTCCTACTTAACTTACAGGCATTTATTTTCATTGAAAATATTTGAAATTATATTGTTATTTAAACTATTCATTAAAAAACAGTTTATGATCTGAAATCCTAATTTCTTTGACTGAGTAATAAAATATCATGTCGTATTTTAATAGAAAAATCGATAATACAGAGCACAATAAGAAAGAAAAAGAGTAAAACTTGAAACTATATGAAAGTGTTAAGCAACATCTGGACATAATAAGCAGTTTTATCAGCTACAAAATTCATACAAGAGTCTAATATGACATGGGAGAAAGTATTTTTAAATTCGAAACTTGGTTAATTTAGAAATTCTGTTTGAGATGAGTTTTACAAATATATTTTGACTTTATACAGTGCTGAAATTGAAAAAATAGAAAGAGAGACAATAATGCAAACGACAAATGCATATGTTTTTTTACCTCGCAATTTTGTTGTTCCCAAAACTAGTGTTACTCGATATTCTTTAAACTATCAATTGAGATTTTCAAATGTGTGTTGACTTAAAACAGTGTATTAAATAAAAAAAAGAGATTAATACAAATGATAAATGTTTATTTTTCTTTCACCTGACTCGGTACCACACAAATAAAAAAAACATGCCTTGAAATCATGCATTTTTGCAGATAAAGCATTTCAAATTAAATAAAACATAAATATATGCAAGTAAAATACATTTGTTTTTTCAAATTTTAATCCTGTTTTTTCTTTTTTTCCGTTGGATTTTTAATTATTTTTTACAATTGAAATGGGATCAAGTTATTTTTTGAAGTAAGAAAAAGAGTAATTAAACAGGAAATCATTAATCCCTTCATTAGAAAGTAAAACATTTTATTTGCATTTTTTTCTTTTTTAAAAATAATAATTACTGAGCATAAATGTTTAATTTGTTTTTTACTGCAACGTTTAGGGAATATTAAAAGGAAATCAAATGTGTGTCTCTGTGGCATTTAATTTCAAATCTTATTTTTTATATTGTTTTGAGAGGGAAAAAGTAATTGCGTATACTCACGCTTTGAAACATAAAAATGAGAAGTTTTTGGTAAATTAATCATTAATTTTCTACTGTTTACTATTTCCTACTCTATTTTCAAATAGTATTAAGTTTACAATAAAAATAGTAATACGTAATAGTACACGTAATATTATATTTTAATACTTTTAAACAATTTAATTTTGTGAGTGGTTCAAAAGTCTCTAAATTTAATAAAAATATGAAATAGGAGTTTGTTTTTATAGTCTCTAAAATAAAATTAAATGTTAGTATCAGAAAACAAATTTAACATGTTTTATCAGATTTTCAAAAATAAGCTCATTTTTTCACGATTTTTTACTTTGTGTTTAAATAGCATTTAGTTTTTAAAAAAACAACAATATCGTAATATTCTTTTTTAATGACTTTTAAGTTACATTTAACGGTTCAATTTAATGGATAGTTTTTTAAATGTCTTTAAGTCATGTATAAATATAAATTTGTAATATTTTTTAAGTTAATTAACATTTAATAAATAATTTGTAATTAACTGTAAATAAATAAATTAACTGCTAAAATAAAGCAACAAATTTCATGAGTTTTTATCAGATTTTGTAAAATAATAATAATAATAATAAAAATATTTATTTCTCGTATTTAGCGTTATGTCTTTCAATAACAAAAACTTACTTTAATTTAAAAAAGCAACTAAATTCTAAAAAAATAAATATGCATACATAAAGAAATTTTAGATTAATCCGCATAATGATTCTGTACAATGGTTTTATTTTATTTTAATTAATGACCTTCATTGAACAATTAATTTTGAGTTCATGACTACCAATCAGAGTTGGCCAAAAATGTAATCGATTACATTTCTTGATTACAGTAATCAATTACTTGTAATCATGATTACAATTTTCAAAAATTTTGATTACAGCTGTAATCATGATTACAATATTGATTACAGTAATCAATTACTTGTAATCGTGATTACAAAGTTTGATTACAGCTGTAATCATGATTACATAGTCGATTACAGTAATCAATTACTTGTAATCATGATTACAA
>NC_092209.1:35915604-35938540 GCF_043381705.1 Parasteatoda tepidariorum | reverse complement strand
TGATTACAAGTAATTGATTACTGTAATCAAAATTGTAATCATGATTACAGCTGTAATCAAAATTTTTTGAAAGTTGTAATCACGATTACAAGTAATTGATTACTTGTAATCGTGATTACAAGTAATTGATTACATAGCTGTAATTATCTGTAATCAATTACAGTTGTAATCGATTACTGTAATCAACGGCCAACTCTGCTACCAATGTTCAACTCCGTAACCTTGTAATTTTTAACCCAATAAGGAATACAAAGGGACTCCTGTATGAAGTATTGGACTGATACAGGGACTCCTGTATCAATTTGCTTTAACAGAGAACTTTTTGATAGAACTAACCAGCATTTGCGTTACTTGGAGAGAAAAACCACAAACTCTCCTTCTGCAAGGAGATTCTAATTCGTGATCCGTCTACCACTGTGGATATTTTACGCCAGCAACACAGTCGGTACGAGCCGAGTGCAGCGAGCTATATGTAAACTAAACCATATCGACCACCCATCACTGGGGCTTAAGCCAGGGTCTCCTCATCAACAGGTGCGTGCTCTATTCCCTGAGCCACCATGACTCCAGTATAAATCAAACTGTGAGCATGGCAGAAGAAGAGAAAATTGAAGACCATCCCATGACCGAAATTGTCATCTCATCAATTGTCAACGCTTCTTTATAGGCTAGCTTCTTCATATGTTCACTTTATATTTTCTAGGCATTATGGTTGAAATTCGCGTTCAGATAAGTCTAGAAATAGCTATTTTATAGTAATTGAATGATTTAGGGACAAATTTGGTAAGCCCTTCAAATCAATAAATAACAACAATCTGGAGTTTTATTGCATATGACTAAAGAAAAAAGTTCAGATAAATCTTATTAATATATAGTAGATATGTAAAGTAATAAATATATGTAATGCAGAGTAGACATGTATAGTTTATAGAATATATATATGTAAAGTAGATAGAAATCATTTGAGGCCAGATATATTTGTATTGTATATGACTGGAGAAAAAAGTAATAAGCCAATAAATCTGATTATCTACTCTCTTATTATCAATAATAACTTGTCTTCTGGATTGGGTTCAAAATTACAAGGCTACGAAGTTGAACAATAGTAGTCGTAAGCCAAATATTGGGCCAGCTATTCAACGACGGTTATAAAATATTAAAAAATAAATATATTTCAAAATAAACTTTATCAACTGAATGCAATATCTATAAATTAACACTGTTATCAACTCGATTCTTATAAGTTACACCTAATATTGCCCAATATTTTATTTCCTTCGTACTTTTTTGTACGGAACCAAAGAAAACTTTATTTTTTACGTTTTTCAAAATTATTTTATTACTAAATAATTTTTAATGGCGGATTTCGATTCACTTCAGCTTACTGTTAATAAAATGCAATTTGTACAAATCATTAAAAATAATTTAAAAATAATTTTTTTATTTGTAATATCTTAATGAATACAAAAAGGAAAGCAGCAAAATAAATGAAAACAGGCAATACAAATAATATTCTTCAGAATCTCTAATTCTTTTCCATCTTAAAAATTATTCGTTGTAAAATTTGGTACAGACTTGAATTTGTAGCATAAATATATTGTATGTAGTTTAATATAACCTTAGCTGAAACTTGAAATTTAGTATTTTTTGTAATATTTCATAAGTTACTGAAAGAGGTCACTTAACTTTTCCTGCGATTTGAGATTAACTGGTGATTTTTGATCTTCAAAAAAAACAAAAGACTTTTGATTGCGGCGAAATTCAAATTCTCTGTGAAATATTATATTCCACCAAAATTCAGTTATTCATCTGAGTTGATAATTTATCTCTTTCAGAAATAATGGCCAAAGTTTTCAGAAACTTCGGAAACTTCCATTAAGTTCCTTTGATTACCTTCGGATTTGATAAGAACTCAGTGCAGTTTCGAAAGATAATTTGGTTCTCAAGACCCCATGAGAAAAGGGAAACCAATTCCTCTCATGAAAATATCTGAAGAAGCTTTAATTTCGATAGCTTTATTGATTTGTTTGAATTGATGTGAAAATATGCAATGATCCACGTTCGTAAATTATAATTCTCTTCTTTAAATACTACTCATAGGAAAGCACTAAATAAAGACTATTACTCTGGTCAAGAAAAGAACAAGTCGCGAAGTGAATACAATGCATTTCAATTTCTTCCCTGAAAATATTCGAAGATGCTAGAATTTCGAAAGGTATATTAGTTGCCTAAATCAAAACTTCTCTCATTCACTTCAAAAATATACAAATATGAAATAAAATAATATAAATTATATATCTTATTACAAATTTGATATAAATTATTTCATATAATAATATAAATTATGTATCTTATTGCAAATATGATATAAATTATTTCATATAATAATATAAATTATGTATCTTATTGCAAGTATGATATAAATTATTTCATATAATAATATAAATTATGCTTCTTATTGCAAATATGATATAAATTATTTCATATAATAATACAAATTATGTATCTTACTGCAAATATGATATAAATTATTTCATATAGTAATATAAATTATGTATCTTATTGCAAATATGATATAAATTATTTCATATAGTAACATAAATTATGTATCTTATTGCAAATATGACATAAATTATTTCATATAATAATATAAATTATGTATCTTATTGCAAATATGACATAAATTATTTCATACAATAATATAAATTATATATCTTATTACAAATATGACATAAATTATTTCATAAAATAATATAAATTATATATCTTATTACAAATATGATATAAATTATTTCATATAATAATATAAAATATCTATCTTATTGCAAATATGATATAAATTATTTCATATAATAATATAAATTATATATCTTATTACGAATATGATATAAATTATTTCATATTTGTATATTTTTGAAGCGAACCGAAGTTTTCAATCAGGTAATACCATACAGCTTCAATTTCTTGGGATTGTATATTTAATTAGTTTAAATTGATTGGAATATATGTACTGATTTGTTTAATCATGATTCTCTGTATTAATTATAGTCCGTAAGAAATCCTCTTGAGGTCAAAGAAAGAACAAATAATTGAACTTAATGCTATTTTTAAATTTCCAATGTGAAATTTAAACCTTACGTATTTTTAAAAATTTTAGAAATAAGCGTTCAATGTTACAAACTGCGTTCATTGTTTCGTACATGGTATAAACACGTACAGTGTATAATACACGCTTAAATTATTTTTTCGACGCAATTTAATCGTATATTTTGAAAATGACTGACGCATTGATAAATATAAATGAAAGTAAAACGAAAAATTATGTTTGTTTCATTCTGCTTCAGTAACCATGAATTTTTTCCACATTTATTTAGATGAATTTATTTAGAATTTTTCCAGATTATTTCAGACGAATTTAGTTTCCAGATTTATACAAATTCTAAAAGATGGCGCTGAAAATGAGAAAAACTTTAAAACAATAACAACTATTTTCCTTATAAACATGACGCAGACCGAGAACAAAAATCAAAAGAACCCTCCATATATTATTAGCAATTAGGGTTTTTTTTTAATTTTTAGTTAACATTTTAACTTATTTATATCATTGTTCACCATTCAGTAGAAAATTTTGTTTAATCATTTTTTAGATAGCAGCTCTATCTGCTTGCAGATTTCATAACTATTTTAAGAACTTGGTTTTAAAAATTCGTTTCCTAAACAGGACACAACAAACCATACATTACTTCTTCTCTTTTGTATTAATTGCTTTTTCTGATCATCGACCGTTTTGGGGACATCTAGTAGCTAAAGATAGACTTTTACAGAACACTGTTCTGACTGAGGTCTCGGCGTGTATCATTTTAAAGATATCTAAGGGAAATGGGTGGCATTACGGAGACTGTTTAATAATGGGTCTACCTAATGAATCAAAAGATGTCATAAAAAAAGTTAAAAATCAACCTCTTCGCGAAAAATATGCCACCTTGATGCACAAATGAGCCTGAACAATTAAGACAAAAAAAAGTCTAATCGTGAAAAAAAACAGTGACTAATTAAAAGCATCAATAAGAGAAGGAAAATAATTCTTTTTTCATACCGTTTCCCGTAATAGGATCATTTTTTCGGTATTGTTTCCTAAATAGGATCGATTTTTTACGATAAAAGGTCTTTAACAGATACGCTAATTTAACTCAAGTTTCCCCGTACTTTTTAGGGGTTTACTTGAAATGATTTGCTGAATTCTCGAAAAAGGAAATGAAAGCATTAACTCAATTTTTTTTAACACTTAAAATTCAGGAACTAACTTGTGGGAAGTCACATTAGCAGGGTGTTTTGCACCTATTTGAAAAATGAATAAATAATAAGTTATTTACTTTTAAGGAACTTTAACTTCGCTTTGAAGTGTTTATTACAATTAATTATTTTTAAAAAATGAGTCTTCAAAAAATTCATTTTAACTTATATGTATTATTTATTTTTTAGTGCACTAATATTCACATGATTTCTATTCTACACCTAGCCTCCCATATAAGTAGTCCCCGCTATTCCATTTATTCACTAATTTTGAAACTTTTTCCTTAATTTAATTAATTATAAATAGCTTAGATATTAATAACAAGTAAGTAGTTGTAATTATAAAAATTAAAATTAATTATAAAAATAATAATTAATTATTTATTTCTGAGAGGCTTTAGCTTATTGGTCTAAATATTGCTCTGAAGTGATAATTATCATTTATTATTTTTGAAAAACAAATTTATTTTATCATATATTATTTATTTTTATATGTGCTATCATTTATTCAGAGTCCTCAAAGTTCTTATTTTACATCTAACCACCCATGTAGTTAACAACACCATTGCATTTATTCGCTAATTTTGAAACCATATTTTTTAATTTAACTATTTAAGTAAAGTTTTAGCTTAGAGCAAGTGCTTATCACGATTGATTACTTATAAAGCAATTTAATGAAAAATTTCGATTTTTTTTTTTTTTTAACTCGCCGAGCTGTTATTTACGAAGTATTATTTGATAGCCAACTAATAAATTATTCTACTTATTCCCATAATTCAAAATCCATTTAAAAAAAACAGTATAATTAAATTTTGAAATGTGTTAGCTTTGTGCAGGTCTGCGATTAACACTGAAGTGGGTGTTTAAATTTTAATGGAATTATTTAATTTTTAGCTTGATATTATTCCACAATAGTTCTAATTTTAGCTAATCCTCAAGCCATTATGCTAATTCTCTAATAAAATCCAACTTTTTAATTTTAATTAATATTTCGTAGCATTATTTGTTTTTCAAAATGTTATTATTCCCGTAGCACTATTTTTTAGCTAGCCGTGATGTCAAATCACTTATTCGCTTAATACAATACCCTATTTTTAAAATATATTCATTCTGAAAGCTATGATTTCATACAAATCCAAAAACTGCACAGAAATTTTTATCATGAAAATTATTTCTGAAAAGTTTACCTTAAACAAACTTTTAGATAGCATCATTTTTTTTCCAGCTAGCTAATTATTCACGTAGCTCTATTTTTTAGCTAAACATCATACTTCTTCCCTTATTTGCTGACTTCCCACACGGAGAAAAATAATCCCGGAAAAATTACGGTACTGTATGGTAATGAAATTTATGTTAAATAAAAATGAAATTTTGGTAACAAGAAGCTAAATATTTACGCTATTTAAACTATTCCTCTGGCAATTTTCCTGTTTATATGTTATCGGGAGTTTTTTTCGACTTTTCTTAAATGAAATAATAAAAAATAGTAAATATTTACTAAAAGTTATTTTTTGCATGTAATTATCTTTGGATAAACGAATTTTACAATTGCTTACAAAAAATTTTAAATTCTCTCGAAAAGTTCTTGAGGTTTAACTAAATATGCAATTATAGGGACAAATGAACTATGAAACTAACATTTCCCAGATTGCGGCTATGTTTTGGGGGTCAGAAATTCAAATCAGTGGAAAAAAAATTATGTTTATTTAAAGGAAGTACGTTTTTATGTCTAATTTCGTAACTTAAAATATCGTCTGCAGTAATTAATTAGCATATTTTAAATCGCCCCCTCGAACTATCAAGTTTGATTCCTAAATAGTGAAAAACCAGTCATTAGATCAGTCGTTATTCAAGGTTGTCCGTTTTTTATTTTGGGCACTATACACTCGAGGATTGTGTTTGGTAAAAGAAACATTACAAACCAATTTCAATCATTCTATTCTATTAGACCTGAAAATTGAAATTTTCAGTTAGTTGCCAGTGGCCAGTAGACTTTAATAACTTAATAGCCACTTTTTAATCCACTCTAATGAGTCGGTGACCGATAGGTCCTTTTCATGTAATAGCTTCTTTTTGAAAACTTTCAACGCGAGGTGTCCTAGAGCGTGAAGATCCGATGAGTTCTAGAACGTGAAGATCCTATCATTAGACCAAAAGATATTCACATAGATCAGCTTTTTTTTGGTACACTGTACATACATTGTTAAAAATCAATAAGTTTCTTATTTAATGAAGTTCTTATCGCCCTTATCGGTTCCATGGGGTATTCATCCACTTTTCCTTCGAGGTTAATATCTCTTTACCTGTACTATGCATGATTCCTTATCGCCTTACGAGATCATCGCCAACAAAACCAATTATTTTTATTTTTTGAAAGGCCGGGTGCTATTTAGGCAAAGTATGAAATAATCGTCCTGATGAGGTTATTATGTAAATTATGTGCATGTTACTGTGAATGACCGAAATCGGTGGTTGTTGACTTTCACCGGTGAATGTTGACAATCAAATTAATCGCTTTGGTGAATGTCCGAAATATGTATTACATCCGATTTGATATTAATTTATTCGTGGATATAATTACATTTATTCGATATTTTAATACTTACTGACGATAGATTAGAACAAACATCAGTGTTTGGAGTATCGGGCAAATATATACCGGGCAGTGGCACTCGACTTTAAAAAAACATCAGTGAAGGGTATACCGGGCAAATGCATACCGGGCAGTGGCACTTGACCTTAAAAAAACATCAGTGTAGGATATACCGGGCAAATGTATACCGGGCAATGGCACTTAACCAGACCTAGTATGACTAGACCTTTGGTAAATGTCCGAAATATTTACGCAGGTCTAGTGCCACTTTTACTAAGGCTTAAATATTTAAAAAAAATTAAACTAAGCGTTTGAATCAATTTTAAACTGATAACGAAATTATTGTTTTAAAATTAAAAAAATAATAATGATAACTGCGCCAAATAAGAGTAATTGAAGTAGTTGCTTTATACAGCGCATGTGCGGAAAAAAAATTTTAAAAAAATAATCCAGGTGCATCTAAAAGTGGATGAATATCCCAAGACACCGTTCTTATCACCTTCCAGAAAATTAATATCGTGCAATAAATTAAATCGAATGTGCTGAATTTCTGTTTGGTTTTCATCTGCTAAAATTGCGTGATCATCAGTAAAATATGTAAATATACCTGAAGAATAATTATTTGGGTGTCTGAAATTTCTATTGACAAATAAAATGAAAAACATGTCTGTCTTTAATATTACTGGAGATAAAATAAGGAAATGTAAGTTTTTATCAGACATGAAATGTCCTTATTTACATTATTTTCAGACATTTCGTGACAGCTACAAATTCACTTGGAATATGTTCGAAATTCAATCTCAAAAGTTTTGTTTACCCTGAGCAGATTTATTTCAGTCTTTATATTACGTTTAAAACAAATATCTTCCTCAAATATTTAATATAAGTGTCGCACTCATACATCATATATAGTATCAAAAGATCTACTACTAATATTAACATATCCCTGAAACCACTTTGTCACACCATGTTAACACATTAAGTAGTTTCTACCTTCTTTGACGCTTAGTCATGTAAAGTAATACTTAGACAGCCTAAGGAAGAGCACCACTTAGAAATTTCTTTAAAAAATTACTTTCTTCACATAACTTAAAATAGCAAAATCGATAAAATTTTAAGCATTTTTTTCAAAATCAGGTGTTGGGTTCGACTTTGTCTAATTATTTTTTCTGCTGTGTGATGTTCTACTTGTAAACTCATTTTATTTTTAAAGAATTACTGTTTGTATACCTAAATTTAGTGTATCGAACCTAAACTTCTGATTCTTACATTACATAAACTCGTAAAAATAACTTTATTGATTTCTATATGTATTTAATTTTACTGAAATTATACATTTTAGTATAACTCAATAACATACATAAATGGTGGCTGCTACCTTACACCAAGTAGTGCACCAAGTAGAACATTTCAGGTGCTTCTCAGCACCAAGAACATCCTTGGGTTTTGGTGAAGGGGAATACTTAGAAGAGCACCACAATGGGGTAAAGTAGTCAAACATTTTTTAGCTCAGTTTTTCGAAAATTTTTACAGTGTTCTAATAAATCCTTGAATTCCCTATATCACTCTATTTAAATTCATAATTAATTCGTTTTTCCCTTCTTTGACATATAGTCATACAGTGTAATATTAGATTGCCTAAGGAAGATCACCACTTTTAATGTTTAGATATTTTTAAGCAGCGTTTTAAAAATAAAGAGTCGTGTGACCTCTTTCATCTTCCGCTAGTTTATTTAAGAACATAACAACGTGTATATTATTCATGCAGTTTCACAGCATGCAAAAATGTATCATTTACTGCATCGATAAATGATAAAAACTAAAACAGCTAATAATAGCATATCTCTGAATCCTTGATATCATATTACTCTTTATTTAATTATTAATTCATCTCTTCTATCTTCGAAATTTATTAGTGTAGTGCAATATTTATATAGCCTAAAGGAAAACATCAGCTTGAAGGTTTTTCAATCTCGTTTCGTTTGTAATGAAAATGCAGAATTTGTAAAACATGTCCTAAAAGTATAAATAGAAACTCGTATGACGAATAGACAACTAATGCAAAGTCAAATAACCAATTTTAAACTAAAAGGCATTTCTTGGCTGGGTGATCACTTTATCAGAGGAACATCACGCATTGCTGTTCGATTCCGCAGTTCGAATTTCCGTCATACCCCTTATTTGTAATAAGATGCTCAAACAATATGCAAAAGGCATTCATTCATTTAAATGAATCGTTTAAAATCGTTATTGTTAAAAACGCCGATGCTTAGTTAAGTTTAGTAATAGGTGCGGCTGATTTTACGTTAATTGATATTGTTTCATAAATACTAATTATATTTATATAGATACAAAAATTCCTACTATGAGTATTGAGGAAATAGGGCTTTTACTGCCCACAAAAGAAATATGTAGTAGAAAAGATCGCTGTCATGAGTTATACTCTTGAAAGGGCTTGATTTTAACAATAGATAGACTGAAACTTAGTATATACCTATTTTGCCCAAAAGCAGTCAAAATGACTGGATTGCAAAAGAATAAATAATGTGTAAAGATATTTGCTTAAAATTATTATTTAATATTTTTTATATTATTTACAGTTATATTACAAGTTATTAGTAAATATTAACAATAAAAAATTATATGTTGTACAAAATTCTAAGAAATTGTGTCATTATATACATCATCGTTTTTCTAATTGAAATGAAAAGAAGTCAAAATGACTTTCTTAGGCAATATAGTGTTAAATTATATTAAATATATTTAATCTTTATTTTATTGGGATGAACTTCTGAAAATGCATTTTACTTCATCTAATAATGTAAAGCTACTGGGAAGGCAAATGAATGGCAATAAATAAATAAAAACTGAAACTGCCTTTAGTTCAATAATCGTATAATCTTTCTGTTCTGTAATGGTTTCGTAATGTTGATTAATACTGTTTGTTTATTTGCTTTTCTTTCACCCCGTGCGAAAAAGTGCATTCAGATAGTATTCATATACATTTAAGAGGTGCCTAATTTATCAACCATCATCTTTAAACATATTTACTGCATTAAAATATCAAAATGTATTACTTGAAGAGATATTATAAAGCAAAGTGTTGTAACATTCTATACTCCAAAATAAAAGACTTTTTCGAAATTCAAACTATATCTATAAAACCAAAACTCAGAATTCGAAATTAACTAATATAATGAGTTTTCCCGAATAATTCATCCGTAAAAAAAAGTCTCGAACATAATCCTTCATTTTAGTTATGATAAAACTGATAGACGATGAAAGGACTGAAATCTATTTATCGAGACAGACTGTTGGGGGGGAAAAAAAGGAGAAAACCTTTTCAGTATATGCAAACTAAGTCCCTAATATCATCTTTTGGATCGTTAAATATCTCCATCCATCATCTTCATGTCAAAGATTATTAGTCATCTAAATGCCATGGCATCACACTTCGTTAATGCAGATATAATGGAGAGAAAATTTTTCCTATAGGGAGAGAGAGCTCTTTGAGGAAAACATTTTTAACTCTTTATGGATTCCATAATGAATTTGGGAAGTCATCTTTGATAAACAGAACCCATCATCTTGAAAAGGTGGCCACGTGTTTACTTTTAACAGTTGGATGAACTGATGTTTTGTTCTTGTTGGGGAAAGATAGAGATCTGTAGGGGAAATTTAAAGCGAAATTGGAGGAATTAACCAAAATTACTTCAATTGGGTATAATATAAAAAAAAACACAACTACTTCCACTTAGTAGGAATAACATTTACCATGACGCAATGCTAAATTCTATGCCACTATCCACATAAATCAATTATTAATCAAAAATCGAATATCAATAACTTTTCTTTATAATGCAATAAAATCTGGCGAGCAGCTATTTAAACGATCAAACATTTCGTTTGTTTATTTGTGGCTTGAAGTTAGGCTTGCAGAAAATGCCGTTCATGGGTTAAATTTAGTAGGAATAACACAACCTGTGACGTAGGCTATAGTATACCCAATTACAATCGGAAAATAAATTAAGTACACTCTCATTAATAAGACTCTTACTTTGATGATTCAGCAATCCTTGCGGAGTATTTCGATAACTTTGAGAAATATTCCGTCTCGAAATCTAGCGATTTGTGACGAAACGCGTGATCCAAATTTATGACGAAAATGTTTTCTCAACTGATGCAGATATATGATGACAAAGTTCAGATGATTATTAGAAGAGTTAGAAACATTAGGTGCCGACCGGACTGTGTAGTGGTCAGGGAGCTGACCTTACATCAGAAAGGTCCTGGGATTGAATCCCGGACAAGGCATGGATCTTATTTCATTCTCTGTATTATCTGTCCTTTCTGTGGGAGCAATGTTATCCCACCTAATAGGGTGCCCTTGAAAGAGTGTCAACAAATCTACCTTACTAACCTGAACAAATGACAAAATATTTTTCTTTAATTTTGAAAAAATTAACCTCCGTAAAGAAGTAACGATAGTTATTTTGTCACTTTGACGAAATTTTGGCTCGGAGCATATACCAAAAAACAGTTTCGGCAAAAACGAAGAAAGTTTCGTGATATTTGAGTTTCTATCTGTTTTTGTAAATCTCCAACTACATAGAGCAGATAATCGGTACTCGTGTATTGGTTCTCAAAGTTTTCCCCATTCCAGTTTTTTTAAATTCTCCAATCGCAACCCAAGTACTTAAAAACCAGAAAATTATTTGAAAAATTGAATTTGGGCAGAGATAAATCAAATTTCCCATTATTTAAAATATTGTATGTCATTGTATCAAATCTCATTTTGTAACAGTAAGCATTTTAAATAACATTGGAATTCAACCAATATGTGCGTACCAGTTCATAAAATTTCCAAGATTTGGCGTACCTGTTCTAAAGTATTTTGGAGCAAAAAATCGGTATTTAAAAACAAGCAGTTTATAAAATCGAAACCGGACAAATGATATTTGGCTAATATATTAAACAGAGCTAATATATTAGACAATATTCATTCAATTAAAATCAGCAATTTGAATAATTTTTCATCTGAATCAAATCTCCAATAGTATAAACTGATAACACTTTAGAAAGTTATGGGACTCAGTGACAGAATTTAGAAAGTGTTGAGAAGTACCAGTATGTTCGCATTTAATTTTATCTATCATTACACTAAATTTTCCAAAATATAGTGTACCGGTTCTGAAGTATTTTGGAACAAAAAATCGGTATTTAAAAACAAGCAGTTTATAAAATCGAAACCGGACAAACGATATTTGGCTAATATATTAAACAGGGCTAATATATTAGACAATATTCATTCACTTAAAATCAGCAATTTGAATAATTTTTCATCTGAATCAAATCTCCAATAGTATAAGCTGATAACACTTTAGAAAGTTATGGGACTCAGTGACAGAATTTAGAAAGTGTTGAGAAGTACCAGTATGTTCGCATTTAATTTTATCTATCATTACACTAAATTTTCCAAAATATAGTGTACCGGTTCTGAAGTATTTTGGAACAAAAAATTGGTATTTATAAACAAGCAATTTATGAAATAAAAATCGGAAAAACGGCATTCGGATAATATATTAACCAATATTCATGCCATTACAGTCAAAAAATTAAATAAAGTTTTCATCTGAATCAAATTCTCAATTGTGTAAAGCTGATAATGCTATAAACAATATTTTAATACTGTGACAAAATTTAGTGTTAAGAAGTTCCAATACGTTCGTATCATTTCTTTGATTTATCAAAGTTTAGCATATTGGTAATTATAATTTAATTTAAAATCGGTACTTTAAAACAAACAAATTATTTAAAAAATCAAAATCGAAAGCCCAGTCACAATAGCCCAATTGCAATAAGAAACTAAATTAAAGCTTTTTAGGGGGAAATAAATCTTCAATTGCATGAAGCAGATGACGCATTAAACAGTGATATGCCATACACGGGGAAAAAATTCTGGTAAAATTACCGTACTATATGGTAATAAAACTTCTGGTGAAAACGGGGAGAAAAACATAATTCTGTTTAATAAGACCAAAATTCGTTATTTAAACCATTCACTTGGTAATTCTTCCGTTCATATGGTAACAGTTTACAGGAAATTTTAGTTTTCAAAATTATAATTCATATTGCCTCACATTTAGTAAAAAAAAGAGAAAAACTGAAAAGTAAATTAAGTAAAGTAACTGAAAAGTAAAGTAACGTAATAAATGTTAATTTTACCAAAATCGTTACCCAAGCGATTCGGTGAAAATCACCGAGCTTTTCAGAAAAGTAAAGTTTTTTTAAAGGATATTATTTTTATTGGAATTTTGCAAAGTCATCAGCAGGCCTTAGTCCTTTAATTGCACATTACATTTTTAGTGCCACATTTGCGTCTCCATACCTACAATACTCATTTAACCACAACATGCTTATTTTCAATAAATTTTGTGGAGCTCTATTTCTTATAAATATTGTACCAACTTTTGATGTATCATAACAAACCGAATTGAAAAAGACAAACTCAAAATTGAAACGTATCAAAGAATCGGTCATATTAAATTATAATTGTTCAAAGAAATCAACGTAATATATCATGTAATAGTTTACTCTCTGAACTAAGATTAATTTTACAAAGCTCCTCACCTTAATTGAATTTTCCGCCATTGAAGAATAAGTTGAAGTTTCATGCGTCTTTAGAAGACTGCTTGCATTTGCTCTTTTTGTAGAATCTTAGCGTTTGTGTAGACTACATAATTTGATAGCTGCATAACTCTCATCAACCAGCAATTAGTTCCTATGTCCGGCTTTTAACAATAAGACTTTCTACTAACTCATGATCTTTTGGAACTTTTGTTCATCTTCTATAGACCATTTTCGAGCAATACAATGACAAAGTGATTTATGAGACACAAAGCCTGTGAAGCACGCTTTCATATCATCAAAACTGTTGGCTTACGTAAAAAATTCGAACAGTTGAATTTGAAGAAATTGCTTAAATTTTTAATTACTTGACTGCCGACTTTTCAAACAACCAACTTTACAGTTCTTAAGCGACTTAAATTTTGAGTTATTAATAACAATTCTTTTATCAATACTTTGAATAATTTCTGTCGAAAAATAAATTACTACAGAACTGTTTAAAGTTTTAAAATTAATAATATTTAATTCTCGATTTTCAGAAACTTAGTTAGCATTCCATATAGATCTCCAGATAGGACCGTTTTGCCTAAAACACACCAATCACATTCTCAAGTATCATACCAATCATGTTCATATCAACCATATCATTTCAACCAATCATATTCTCTGAATTTTCATTTTGATGAAAAAATTACTATAAAAAATTGTAGCCGACACCATTTTAGAAAAATTTTAAATTATAATTTCTATTTTAAATAAAGCATTTAATTTGACACAAAACTAATCTCTTATGAAAAAAAATGTAGGCAAAATACTGCACCACTGCTACGTTAAAAACGTATATAAAATTTATATGAGCTCGCCTTCTACTAACGCTGCTGCTATCTAATGACAAAGATAAAAAATAAAAGTTTTTCATAATTCCTTTCAAGAATAAAATGTACAAAACTTGATATTTATTCTATTCACGAGTCATTAAAAAGTTTTTACCATTTTCCATGGGAGAAGGGAGGAAAGAGAGCCCACGTTATTAAAAAAAAAAAATTTATATTATAGTAAAGCAGTATCTTTGATTTCAATGAGTTAAAAACTTTATGAAACTATTAACTATAGTAACTGGTGCTGTCATCTAATGATGCTTATAAAAAGTAAATATTCATCATATACTTTCATTACAAAAGATAGAACTTATTTTGGTATTTTTAGAAAATGCACACTTTTTAAAACATACCTCGAAGAGAATTCAGCTCAAGTATTATTTACTTAAATTTCAAATGAATAAATTAAGCATTACGGGTTTTTTACTGCCATGGGAAAATGTCACAAAAACAGTCTCGGCGCTAGTTTTAGGAGAATGCGAAAAGGCCCAGATGTGTAGCAGAAAATCATTGCTGTTTTTTAGTTATTTTTTGGCTGGAACGGTTCATCTCTATAATATGTCTCTGATCTTCTGAATCTGAAAGATTATAAACTGATTGAGTGATGTCGAAGTTTATCATCGTAAGACTCGGTTTTCAACAGATCAATGAAGTCAAGCATCACTGGCAGCGGTCAATGAGAGGGTTGATGACCAATTTGATCAGTCTGCGAAAGGACCGTGGATGCGTGGTATGAGACTTCATTAAATTATTCTCGACTCCTTGCGCAAATCGTCGAGCAACCAAAGTGAGAAGCCATCTATTCTGCAGAGGATCGAGAGATTGCATGTCTACGAATCATCTTCAGGGATGTTTCCCAGACGACACCAATAGCCCATTGCACAGCTCTTATGCTACTTAATACTACTATAATTGGCAACTGTTGTAACCGCCGAAACTAACTCCGTATCAGGTAGCTTGCAATTGGAGGAAATTCTATCCTCTTACTTTTTTCCCTTTTCTTTTCAACATTTTACCCAACTTCAAATCATTTTGACAAAAGATTTAACGTTAGATAACATGTTTAAATAACAAGCTTTTATTTGTAATCAAAAATATTATACAGCAGTACACCAACTTTAATTTTCTCAGTAACTCTTCAATTAAAATTCGCATGTAACATTAATTAGAGATTTAAAATTTGCTTGGTGCAATTCGTAGACAGGTTTGATTGGTGTAGAAAGAATGGTACCTAAGTTTGTGAAAATTATGAATGAAATAGAGTATTATTATTAGTTGAAGTTTTAAAGGATTTTATTTAATTTCATAAAATTCGTCTATACTTAGATAATTTCAAGGCCAAACGTAATTCTTAATAATTGTTTATAATATTTTGTAAGTTTATTTCATTATTGTCGAACAAGTGTTGAATTGTAAGGTACACAAATCGTCACATAATTTTAAAGAATCTAATTTTCTATGGCAAAATGCAACAAAAGTTGAGCGAAATAGGTTGAATAGTTTCTAATAAATCGAATTTTAAATACCAAATTTTCTTAAAATTTGATCTATCACTAATTCTTCTACCGTTTTCGTTGAAATTTTTTTTCAATCCTTATTCATGAAAATCAAATCATTACACCAAACGCTATTCATGGGGTTCATTTCTTTGCTCACAGTTCATCCAATAAATAATCTTCTTTGAATAATCTTTAAAAAAAAACTGAACTAAAATTACATTCAACGCTTGTTTTAAATTTCAATCCTCGTTTTGGTATTTTTCCACGAAATTCTTCTTTAAAGAAAGCCTTTTTTGATAAAAATAAAAAACATAAAAAATTTGTCTTGGCTTATGAATTATTAATATTCTTTTTTCATTACTTAAATATCGATCAATGCAATATATATCTTTCAAGCGATTTGCCCTCGTCAAAAGATAATATCTGAGAAAGAAAAAACTAAAGATTCGCCGCATTCTTTTATTTATTAGCTCCCATAGCTCTATTCAGTTATCTGTAATTGCCCTCTAGGGAGTAATATAATGCGGTTGATGCACCAGGACATGTTTCTCGTCCTACATCCTAATTTCTTGCAGTTCACTTATTCTGCCCGTACCATAATTCAACATTTAAATTATTGTGTTATAATGTTTTATACGTAATCTTAAATTTGACCGATTTTTGATAAAATTATGTTGAATAAATAGTTAACTTTTTTTCGCGTCATTTAATTGAATTTCTTTTTTATGAAAGCTCTAAGTTCACATCTATCAGCATTTAAAACCATAAAAAAATTTAATTTGCAAATTTGCAAATGCCTGAACAAGGCTAAATTAAATCAGTAGCTTAATTGATACCATTAGGGCTGTCTTAATATCCTAAAATGGAAACATAAACGTAACGGGTTCGAAATCCATAATAACCCTAGATGCGTCTATTTATTTACAAGGCATACGCAGGCTTGCGTGTTCTTAAAGAAAGCTTGACTTATGTGTCTCAATCAAGTGAAAACACAGATAGAACAAGATAAAAAAATAAAAGACAGCTCAAGCATACATTCTGAGACAAAGTGGGATTCGAACCGTCTACCTTAATGTTACAATAAACGTTCTCTGTAACGTCTTTTCTAGTTTAAAGAATCGATTCTTCAACTTCACGAGGGCTTATAATAAATCATACTTTGTAATAAGCCTGCTTATTTGTGTGTAACAATAAATAAGTAAATAAATTCGTGAAATTTTTTCAATTATTTTCTACAGCAAGATCTTTCTGCCAAACGCTATTTAAAATGGAGGTAACCAGTTTGAATCAAAGCTTAACTCTGGATACGTAACGCTTGATGTAAATAATTGGTGAGCACATAAATAAATTTAGTTTAGATACATATACAGGTTCAAAGAATGGCATGGCTCTTGTCAAATTCCGGAACAGATAGCCAAAAATGAGAAAATAGCACAAAGATATTGAACCCTTTTACGGTTCAAGGGGTTTAGCTGAAAGACGGCAATCGTGGCCCCAATAATATATGGCTGTCTTACTATAAATCGTCGCTACCTTCATAATAAACGTTCATTTGAAGAAAGAAAAAAAACTATGGAAGCGTAAACAGATTATTACCATTCCATTTGTAAGAGGCATAGACGTTATGAAATTAAAAGTACCAAATAAATAATAAAATGAGTGACAGTTCTGAAGAATATTTCGGAAATTTTATTATGATACCTAAGAACATAAAAACCATTTATTTGGTTAAATTTACTTTACAGTCTTGTATTTGTAATAGGAACTGAAATTTTTAAATACAGAATTTCCACTAAATCGTTACCACATGAATGGAAGAATTATCAAATGAATAGTTTAAATACAGTGATGTGATTTTATTAACCTCAATAATAGTTTTTATTTCTCACTGGAAATGTGATTGCCACACAGTACGGTAATTTGGTAATTTTATCAGAATTGTTTTCTCCATGTACGTTTAATGCACTATCTGCTTCATACGGTTGATAGTTTTCAATAAACCGTTACCATTGCGAATGATAAAACTACCAAAATAATGGTTTAAATACCGTATATTTTAGTTTAATTAGCAAAGTTATGGTTAATTTACCAGAAATGTCTTTACAATATAAGTTTTGTAATTTTGGAAGAATTTGTTTCACGATGTAGTAATAGAGAGCTACATTTTGTACCTATTTTTTAGAGGAGTATTTAAAAGCAATTAGAGCCAATTTATCGTTGAAAAAAGAGTTAGTCTTAGCTCAAGATGCATTTTAGAGACACTACTAAAATAGAAGCCTGGGTTCCAATGAGTTAATTTAACAAAATTTTTGAAACCGAAAAGAACTTTTATTAAAAGATTTCAAAACAAAATATTGATTATTTTTAATTTATTTTAAACAACACATTAGATATACAAATATGAATAATTAGGGAACAAACTAAAATCTTCAGTACATAACATATTTAGTATGCACTCCCATATAATTCATTTTCCCTCTAAATGTTCAGATAATCCAACGGCAAAAATAAGCGATGTTTGCTGTAATTATTTTTCTCGTTGATATATTCTGCCATCAAAAGTATCCAAAGAATGTCTTATTTAAGATATCCTTCACTCATCCTGTAATCATACTTCATAAATGTTGTAATATAAATAAGAGAAAAGTTATTATTACGTCAAGAAGCAGAAAGATAACGGTGCTTTCATTTGTAAAGGAGTTACGTAATAATTGTGTTTAGCTATATATATGTTTGAATACAGAAGAAAATTTATAAATTTACAAATTTCAAAAGAAATATCATTATTTAAAATATCATCCCCTTACGTCTGAGTTCAGTTTATACATAGACGAAATTTATTTTTGTTACACAAATATAACAAATATAACAAAATAAAGAAGAGAAAAATTATTATTAAATAGTATGATTAATATAATTAATGTAATTAATGTATAAAGAAGACAGGTATTAAAATTAAACACCATTTATATAATATTAAACACAATTTATAAAACATTAAATACGATTTACAAACTATTATTTGGTATTTTATAAACCTCCTTATTCTATCACCGTATGGTTAACAGTACAGTTCATTACTCTGAGGACTGAGAGCAGACGCATGACAGGAACAGTAAAAAAGCTTTGATAACTGAAAGTTTACATATGACTGGAACGATAAAAAAGCTTTGGTAGCTGAAAGTAGACTCCCAATTTGAGAGGTAAAAAAGCTTTGGTGGCTGAAAGTAGACACCAGATGGGAACGGTAAAATGTTTTGGTGACTGAAAGTAAACACCCAACTGCAAAGGTAAAAAAGCTTGGTTGGCTGAAAATGGACACACGACTATCTGAAAGCTGACATATGACTGAAACGATAAAAAAGCTATGGTGACTGAAAGTAGACACATGAGAGAACGGTAACAAATCTTCGGTGGATGAAAGTAGAAACATGACTTAGAAGGCAAAAAGGCTTTAGTGGCTGAAAGTAAACACACGATTGTAACTGCAAAAAGGCATTGGTGGCTGTAAGTAAATACCAGATGGGTGCTGTAAGAAGCTTTGGTCGCTGAAAGTAGACAACTTTCCAGTTAGATGTCTAGCTGCAAGTAGCCACCTGACAACAACGGTAAAAAAGCTTTGGTGGCTGAAAGTATGCACATTATAAGAACGACTCACGATTTGAACGGCATAAAAACTTTGATGGCCGAAAGTAGACATAAGATGGTAACGGAAAAAAGTTTTGGTGCTGAAAGTATACATACGACCGCAAAGAGTTAAAGCTGTTGCTTTTGAGCTAGTTGATTTGGTAATTACAATGCTGGAAGAAAGTATGAAGCAGAGCAAAAAGTTGCCAAATATGAAACATCACTGTTATAGCTGAATAGGCAAATTTATTTCCTACCATCAAATGTGAAGCATAATGGCGTGACAATTTGATTTTTTTCCGCATATTATTTAAATCATGGCAAAATTGACCTTATCTTTGAAAAACAACTTGGAAAAAAGTATAAACATGAGAGAAAGTGATTTGCTCCAGTACAAGAAGCAAATCTGACTGGTATAAAAGCAGATTTTGGGCAGTGTACAAACTCAATTTAATGCCAAAAAGAACTCATTTAACGAAAGGTGAACAAGATAGAATTTTGACTTTTAAAGAAATGGGTTTGAGTGATTCTTAAATTGCAAGAAAAATTTGACGATCCAAGGCAGCAGTGAATAGTTACCTCAGGAATCCTGTAAGTTATGGCAGTAAACAGCGTATAGGAAGGCAAAAAGAATTCCCCAAGGCAAAGAAAGACGAATCTGAAAGTTTGCTTCTTACGGTAAGATTTCATCTGCACAAATTAAAAATGAAATGTAGTTACCATGCGGATTAGAAATTATTTAAATAATAATCCGAACATTCAATTTAAAAATATAAGAGGAGAACCACCGTTCTCCAAATTACGCAAAGATGCTCGTTTAACATTTGCAATAAAATATCTTAGGAAGGTACGAATTGCACTTTATCACCAAATTGACGTTTTCTGAACATCAATTTGGTGATGGGTTCGTTATGGTTCGGACCGCTTTTGCAGCAGGCGGTACAATTTTAATTACATTTATACAAACTAAAATGAATTCAATTATGAATCAGGATATATTGGGAGATAATTTAATTCATGTTTCTCCTCATATAACATCCAGAGACTAGAACTTCCAGCAAGACAATTCGGCAGTCCATTCTTCATATTCAACTAAGTCTTGGATGAAAGCAAATGAGATTTAATCCGTTTGAGATTGAATCCGAGTAAACCTTTGGGGCATATTGGAAAAAGAACTATCCGACAATTCAAAAGCAAGTCGGATTTGAACAATGCAGTCAAGATTACTAGGAGCAATACTGATACCTCCATTTTACGAATTCTATCTGGATCCATAAGTACGAGATTGATAAATGTAATAGAAACAAGAGGATCTCACATTGATTACTGACGTAATAATTGCACCGACTTTATGCTTTTTTCTAAAACTTACTTCGTTGAAATCTTATTATGACACAAAGAGTAATGTGCAATGTATTTCGCTATTAATTTCATTTTGCTTTAGATTTTATTATGTTATTACCAATGGCTATTTTATAAAATAAAACCATATTAGTTCTTTCTTCTTACGTTTCATCATTTTTTTCAGTGACTTTACACTTTTTTCCAGCACTGTGTGTACGATAGCCCCAATTTTAATACAGACTGTACCGTTATGATAACCTTCAATTTATATATTTTGCGTTCCTTATCAAAAAATGACATTTTAATAAAATATGCACGTTTGGAATTATTGCAAATAAATATTTCAGCGTGGGTAGAAGCAAAAACGTTATTAAAATTTAACGAATCACTACTGAGAAAAGCGGGACTGAAAACATCTACACCTGTTTGGTTCAGGGGGGAGGACAGAGAGAATTCGAAAGGTAATTATAAGATAATAATAAATTCCTTTTTCATTAAGAAATCAAACTTTAACTTTTTCAGTCCCACCTTCTCCAGTAATGATTCATTAAATTTCTATAGAATTTCTGCTTTTTGCGCTCAAATATTAATTAATGACACTTAACGTGTGCACACTTTTTTCTTCGTTTTTGGCAAGAATTCGAATAATACGTAGCAAGGAGGATCATTACGGAGCGCCCTGCATGTTTGGTTATTATACAAAATTAAAAGCTTAGTTAGCGTGACCCCCTTTAAAAGTGCTAATTCTAATCCTGAGGTATTGCTTGCCATGTTCGTACTATCGTAAATTAATTTTTTTCTCGTTCACTGCCAGGTCAAAAACGAGAAAATTATGGCCCGAAAATTAATAACAGTTTTGTTAAAATCAGCGTTCTAAATTTTATCCGTTTGCCGGTAACAATTTTAGATAAAGATATTTCTAGATTTAACTTAAAGTCGCCAATTCTTTCACTGATCTATCATCATACAGAAAGAAATATAACAAAGTAATAAAAATTCCTTTCTATTAAATTGAAAGAAATTCTATTGAATTAGACTGATACCAAAGTAAAAATTTTTATTCCAAGTTCCTAGAGTTTCGTAATTTTTCATTCTTTTTACAGTAGGATATATTTTTTTATTACTCTGTGTATCAAAGTACTTCATTTTAAAGGATGTGGAAAGATATCCAATTTGAGAGGAAAAAAATATTGAGAATGTGTATTTCATTTTGGTAAAAATATAGTTATTCAAGTACGCAATATTTTGTAGAAATAGATATACTAGAATTGAAATTCAATATCTATTTTTCGATTCTCCGTTTGAAATACATTTCAATTTTAGTTTTCTTCGCATTCATAGATTCGGAACCGTTAAAATGAAATTCTTTTTAAATCGATAACTCAAAATTTAAATACAATTCTCATTTACTGTAGCGCTAGTAACAATATATCTATTTTGAAAGTTTCTTAATAAATAATGAGTTCCGACCGATGAATTTTGTTTTAGAAACTCATTATTATGTATAATAATTTGAACTGAGCGACATATCAATCCATTGTTAATTATTATCACATTTAAAACATTGCGATCGTAATTTTTAGCATTCCCACCGTATATTTTAAATATCATATACGATAATTTAATGAGAATAACAGGATACGACATTATAAGATACATAATACCGCTCAAGTATTATTGATAGCGAAGACTAAGGAATACGATTTTACTTTAAGTGTTAATACAGTTCATTTGCATTAAGAAATTACAATGTAATAAATTTTAGTGTATCTCAACGCCAAAAATGGTGGCAATGTATTTTAGTGAAACATCATACATAGCACTTGGATCTAGGTGTTTCTCAACACCAAGAGTGTTCTTTTATACTACTTAGTGTAAAGTAGCCGCCACCTTATTTTTTATTCAGAAGCACTAAAATATGTAATTATGGTAAGATAAGATACACCTAAGAGAGTTAGTAAAGTTATTTTAACGATGCAATATAAAGCAAGATATAAATATTTAGATGTGTGTGTGATTCAATTCAATTTCTGCGTATATATATATATATAGGTGACTGAAAGTAGACACATGAG
>NC_092209.1:35901351-35915391 GCF_043381705.1 Parasteatoda tepidariorum | reverse complement strand
TCATTATTAAAAGCGGAACATCTGCTCTTGCACCCCAGAGCCCAAGGTCAAGAAAACTGAGATGGGCACAGTAGGCCTTGGCCCTCAAGGGCTGTCGCGCATTAAAATTGCTTCACCAGGAAGGCGACACACCACGAACGCGAAATTTGCAGGACGAATAAAGCATGTCGCAGCATGCAAATGATTAGCTTATCAACGTATTCATGCAAAGCAAGCGGCGGTAGCGACACCTACAATGTGTATAAAAGAAGAGATTTGACAGTAAGTTTCTCATACAGAAATTGAATTTGAGCTCTGTTCTCGGATGAAAAAGTTCTTTTATGACTCGTGTAAGAAGGAGAAATGCCTACCAACACGTGTCTGAGTTTTATCGAGGTCAAATTGTGGCCTACGGGGATTGCTGTTTACGGGGCATTTGTTACGGGGGCTCATGGTGATTATATGGAACGCCGTGTAGGATCTCAGCGGCCCCCATCACTAACAGCCCAGAGGACAGACATGTTATCCACATGGCCTTAAGGGATCATACAGCTACGTTACGAACCCTGAGTCAACAAATGGGGTCATTTGCAAGACAACAAGTGTCTACACGAACAGTTTGACGACGTTTGCAGCAGCAGGGACTGTCAGCACGGTGACCCTGGCTTCGGCTACCCTTGACACTACATCTCAGGCAAGAGCACCTCCAATGGTGGGATCAGCGACGAACATGGAAGCAGGAATGGCATTTCGTCATCCTTTCAGACAAATACAGGTTCTGTATACAGCATCATGATGGCCGCATCCGTGTTAGGCGACATCGTGGAGAACGCCCATTGGCAGCTTGCTTTCGACATCGACATACTGGCCCATCACCTGGAGTAATGGTATGGGGTGCTATTGGATACACGTCTTGATCCCCTTTTGTTCGCATTGCCGACATTTCGAACAGCAGCCGTTACATTTCTGATGTGTTAGGGCCAGTTGTTCTGCTTTATCTTCGAGGCCTCCATAACGCTACGTTTCAGCAGAACAATGCACGACCGCATGTTGCCCGCACTGTCCTGACCTTCCTTGACACAGATCATGTTCGCTTGTTGCCCTGGCCAGCACGTTCTCTTGATCTCTCACCAACTGAAAACGTCTGGTCAATGGTTGCCGAACGGCAGGCACGCCACCACTTGTCAGTCACTACGGTCGATGAATTGTAGCATAATGTTGAAGCTGAGTGGAATGCTGTACCCGTCCATGCTATCCAATCTCTACTCGATGCCCAGGGGAATAACTGCTGTTTTTGCTGATAGGGGAGGCTGCTTTGAGTACTGATACCTCAGGATCTATACATCCAAATATCCTGAAAATTTAATCACTTGTTCTTCCTACTATAATGTATGTTCCTAATAAATTTCATTCTGTTATTTGCATTCCTTTTTGGTGTAGCAGTTTTAATGGCCAGTAGTATATTGGACTAACTTACTGTGGTTCCCATTAATTTATGATCTTGAGAGCATGCCATTTCTTTTTTGTTATCATTGTTTTTGCCACATTTTAATAAATTTATTTAAATTTCATTTGATTTAATTCATTTCTTGAGTACTCCGTGAAAAAGTGTTTGTTCTTTAAATTTTGGCTATAGGAGTATAAATCGGCTCTCCACAATGACTTTTCTTAAAATGTATTTTTGTAATTATAAGTCTGCATTAATAATCTGCATTATTTATTACAGTACGAAATTCCGTCATCAATTATTTCCTCGACAGGGCGAATCATCGGCACCACATCGGCGCCAGATCATTTCATCGACTTGGTCGTTTCTTCAACAGGGTTGTTACATCGACAAGATTGTTTAGTGGGCGGATCATTTAATCGACAGGGCTGTTTCTTCAACAGACAGTTTTTTCATTGACATGATTGTTTCGTCAACAGGGTTGTTTCACCGACAGGTCATTGCGTTGACAGAATTGCTTCGTGCCAGGTTATATCAGTTAGGCAATAGCTATCTATAATAATAATATAAAAAAGATTATCTGTGTGTCTGTTTATCTCTCTTATAACTCCAGAACATTTTGTGCTAACGTCCTGAATTTCAGTTAAATCGTTCTTGAGAGACGTTTGTAAATTGGAAAGTCTTTCATTATCTTAAAGCTCTCAGTTGATATAAATTAAACTGCAGACGATTCTGTTTGTTCGAATATTTTAATGATGACATCAGTTACGCTTGCTAGCTTAAAGCTACCTAGTGAAAAGAAGAAGAAAAATTTGCATGCAATATGCCTAATTAGTTTTGGTAATAGGCATTACAGGTAGTATGGCAATTGGTGCAGTTTTAATAGGTTCCAAATATACTAACATAGAGACAGTGTATTACTACATTAGTTTATTTGGTACCTATCAAACCAGCATGACTATGCAGTTTTAATATAAATATTACGGAAAGACCTTTTTTACGATCTTCGAAAGAGATACATATAGCAGAAAACTGCTTGATTGTGTTAAAATCATGAGTTGACCTCACGTAACAACTCATGCCAAATGAATACAGCTAATTCTTATTTTGCTGGGATGAACTGCGAAAAACGTGTTATGC
Source organism: Parasteatoda tepidariorum (assembly GCF_043381705.1). Taxonomy (NCBI): domain Eukaryota; kingdom Metazoa; phylum Arthropoda; class Arachnida; order Araneae; family Theridiidae; genus Parasteatoda; species Parasteatoda tepidariorum. Next base: position 35,912,825 of record NC_092209.1, on the reverse strand, counting down.
TTAATCTAATAGCGTAAAGCCACCAGGAAGGACAAAATACGATATTAAACAAAACAAAAAATATTATTTTAGCTTTATTGTGTTGGTATATATTTCATTTCTGGGCGTGATTTCTTAGTGTTGTTCAGCACTGATTCATTGATTATTTTCTTTTTATTACGTTGTACTAAGAACTGAAATTCAGCTAGTTATGAATAATTTTTGATAAAACAATCGTATAAATGGAGAAAAGGTCTAGAAAAAGAAAGGAAATGAATTAATAAGTTAGAAAACCTGCAAACATTGAATGAAGTTATTAGTGAATGGGTGAATCGGACAATAACCACTGAAAGTCATTCTTGATATAGCGAGTGAATAAAAATTGAAAAAGACAAGGAAATGGACCTTGCCGTCAAGGAATGACCCTGTCAAAGAAATGTCCTGGTCCACGAAGTGACTGCCAATGATGAACTGAGCAATTTCTTTACACCATAACTTAACTAGTACAAATCTTAAATTAAAAAATATTATACCAAAACAATAAAATATTGAATAACATTTTTATGAAACGAAGTTACTCCTACAGTAGAAAGCTACTTCGGAAACAAATGATAAATTGTAAGAAAAGACGTGCATGGTATATTCATTTCAGATAAATGTTCTAACATTTCTACATTTCCAGAAGTGCCTAACAATAGAAGATGAGGTATGTTTTCTTAAGATGTATGCCTGATGAATAAGAAAGCACCTTGAAGAGAAAAAACTTCAGGACTTTGCGTTGCATGACACGCATAAATGTATAAAATCTTCATCTTCTTTCCTAAATCCACAAAATTGGATTCCAAGAAATAAAAGTGTCCCGTTCCTCTGGATCTTCTTGGATATCTCTTTTCCAGTTTCCTATAGTAAAGAAGATGGTTGATGGTTAAAACAATGCAGAATACATTTAGAGAATGTGTGCTTTACGTGAATCGAATGATGGATTATGCTTGAAATATATATATATATATATCAGTTTGAATGAAATATTGAAATNATATATATATTTATTCAAGCTAAAGATTTTGCTTTTTCATGAAATTTGTTAACTGTTAATTTAGTATTTTACTTTTAAACCGAAACCACATTTTGCTCCACGCTGCTAAGTTTGATTTCTGCTTTCTTTTATTTCATGCTCTTTTTCAACTGAATTTTTCACCGATATCGATACATATAAAGAATAATTTTTATCTTAGGTTGTTCTTTATTCAGAAATATCACGTTAACTTATACCAAAAGATGCGTCTTGAGAAGGACTTTTGGTTTTTCACATTAATAGTCTTCTTAATTATATTATTNTATATATATATACATAAAAATTGTCAATTTCATACTGTTAGAATTTTCGTTTTAAAATTACGATAAAATAACTTGCTGTGATCTGTCCATCTAATTAACTTTAAAATTTACCATGAAGGTCATTGAACCATTGATTTGAAGCCTTTTACAACTGGTATGGTTAATAAACCATAAATACAAAACTACACAGTTTCTTAACCACTTACAACTAACCTGGATTTTAAAACAGTAAAAAAAAAAATTACTGGTCATTAGAGCTAGGCTTTTAATTAAGTAATGGACATTTAAGTTTGATTGTGGTTGAGTTGTGTTTCTTCAAATGAATCTAGAAATGTGGTTTAATTAGTATATCCGGTTGTTTCCCCTATCGTGAGAGATGAGAAACACTAGACTTTTTTGTGTTAAGCTTCTTTATGGTGATCTACGTGTGAATGAGAATATCGTATTCTAATAATCCATGGTCACAAATTATTGCAGGATGCAGGAAACTCTTCATGTTTTAAAGGAAATAGAGGAAATATTGTAGTTTCAAAGCACGGACTCGAACCCCCGTTCTGACAGTCATTAGATTTACAGATTAGCCTACTCGGTTGTAACATATATTCAGCTGCAAGGAACTTAGTGGCTTCATTGGATAGGTTTAGTTGGTGGTATAAATTTCTGGTTATTTAATCGTATTTGGTGAAAGCAATTAACAAACGGTTTTTTTTAGAGTTAATTGTTTGAATACCATCTTGTTTATGGCTTTTTAACTGTTTTGTTTGAATATGCAAAATAACAAGTAAATAGTTTGTTAATTAGCCATTTTTTTCCGAGAAATTTCTAACCGTAAAAAGTAAAATAAATATCACAATTTTATTCGTCTATATACTGCAATCAGAGCTTGCGTCTGAGTTACAATAAAAAGCTTTCTAGAGTAAAACTATCAAAGAAATGTTGTTTTTAAGCTTAGTTATGATTTGGGCTACTGCATATCTCCTGCATGGTAGTTGAAAAATAAATTCGCTGTTTTTTCTGACTAATAATAGATTCAAAAGAAATTAATAAAGATACTACTTTACTGTGGTATTATGTTTTGCACTGTCCACCGACGGGGAGAAAATTGCTCCAAGACAAGAGATAAAAAACAGGAGAACTCCGGGATCAAGTATTGGGGGAAATTTGCCTTCGTGGAGGACTAATTAGACCAGCATTTGCGTTACATGGAAAGGAATATCACGAAAGCTTTCCATGGCCAGCCTGACTGCGAGAGAACTCCAACCCATGATCCGTCTACTACTGAGGATATTTTACGTAAGCGCTGTGGTCAGTGCAAGCCGGATGCGGAATTTTTATCGACCAGCCATCCCTGGGATTCGAACCTGGTTCACCTCAATGAAAGTCGAACGCTCTATCCCCTGAGCCACAAATGAATATCTGGACAACTAATTGAGATTAAAACAAATCGTTTCTTATAAGTCAAGTTTTTCGAATAGAAATTATAACATATCCGCTGATTTTCTTATTTGCTTATATTTTATAAGAAATTCTTACAACACATTTTACATAAAAGGAACATAATATCTGGAAAATTAACTGAGACTAACTGAACTAGTAACTGAGACCTCGATTATAATAGGTTACACTTAATATTTTATTTCTTACTTTTTTATGCAAAACCATAAAAAAGTTCTTTTTTTTTTTTTTTTTTTTTTTTTTTTTTTTTTTTTAGAATCGTTACCGAAAAAAATGCAAAATCTCATGTGCAGCTCAAGATTAACATTTAAGAGCATTACATTAGCATTTTAACATTTAGCTTCCTGCAACCATACAATGACTAAATATTTCAAAAATAATCTGGTCAACCTTTATCCTCATAAAGCTCAATTTCGAATTATTGAAAATATAATGTAACGAAATTTCCTAATGTTAGGATATTTGAAATGATCGGTGATAAATGGTCGCCATTTAATTACTTCGCATTGTTCATTTCATCAATTAATCACGCTAGGAGGACATTATCTTTTTGGCTGTCCCTTAAAACCGAAGTTTATCCTTCAGCGAACCTTTTCATTAGCTGTCAAAATAGTGTTATACATATCTTTTGCGATATAGCTTTAGTTTAATCAATTTTTGTTTACATGTGATGATTGGTATTATTTTCCACTTTAACTTTCTATTCACTGCAAATCATAATGTTCTACATTGAATCATATAAGACTTCGGCAGAAAGTACAACTTATAGTAAAAGATAAATTATTTTATATTTATTCTACTTTTGTATTTTTTTTTCTTTTTCTTAGTACTTTGTATTATCTTTTTTTCTTTTCCTGGACTTCTTGCAAAGCCTTTGGGGTACAGAAAGAGCAAATTTTAGACCTTTGCTTGCTCTCTCCATAGAAAAGGTTTTGTATTATTTTTATGACTTCCGGGGCTGGTACCCCCTGACGACGTCAACTTCGGTTGTCATTATTATACTCTTCATATTTTTCATTGTTTTTTTTCTTTATTTACAATTCGCTATTTTAATTTTATAACTTATTTCATAAGCTTTAACTCTTCAAGTGTTCCGTGAAGAAGTTGTACTGAAATTTTCCTGCTGCATATTGCTTTACGGGTGGAAAAGAAATGCGAAATGGGAGAAAGAAACTTTCTTTTCTTGTAAAAAGAAAGCCTTGAAAAATTCCGTACAAACAAGTTCCATTAAAAAATATAAGTATAGGTAAAACCGTTTTTGTAGCTAAAAACCGGTTTTAAGAGAGGTTACTTAAACTACCATCGTGAAATTAGAAAAACTCTAGCACTAGTTCCGAAAGAGAATAATATTAGATTTTTAAACATTTACATTTTTATTTTGTAAAGAAATCTTATTTTCAGGGTGGTCAATTTATATACTTTATAAGAAGACAGCGAAGATTTAATGTTATAATGTAAAAACAGATGCAAATGATCAGCAAATTTTCGAATAAATAATGTTAAGAAAAAAATCATAAAAATAATTTTTTTTTGAAAATTATTCCATGTATTATTGAGCTAATATATTAAACTCTAATATATTCGCTGCATTCAATTCACCTTTCCCTAAAAAATGATAAGTAACTGACCTACTTATAATTAACACTACTAGAATGTTTGATTTTACTTTAAATTTATTACTTAAATTTTCCAATAAAATTTTATTAATTTAGATTTTTACCATGAAAAAATAATGAATTATAGTTGTCATACTTACGCCCGGTGACTGAGTGGTAGCGCTTCACGCTCCCGTGCCACAGGTCCTGAGTTCGAGCCTCGGGCCGGGCAAGATTGACTCAGCCTCTCATCCCTTCAGTGGGTCGATAAATGATTACCAAGCATGCTTGGGAACTAAACACTGAGGGTTTCGCGCTCGGCTTACCACCTAACATCTGCTCCTGCACCCCAAATCCCAAAGTCAAGAAAACTGAGATGGGCACAGTAGGCCTTGGCCCTCCATGGGCTGTCGTGCCACTAAGTTTAGTTTTAAATTAGTTTAGTAGTTGTCAGACTTATGTAAGGTCATACTTGTATACCTTATACTTGTATTAAAGTTTCCTAAAAGCTGATTATTTTGAGAAATAATTTTATCTCTTTTTTTTCAAAGGCATAGCCTAAAAGCTGAAATTTGTTATAAGGAAGAACCTAACTCTATTAAAAGAGCTGATGATATGAATAGTACACCAAGAAAAAAATTTAAAATACTGCTTATAAAATCAATATTTTTTAGTATTAAATGAAAAAAATAATAAATTCAATTGAATTACACTAAAAAGAATTTAATTAAATCTGATTACTGTGTTAACAAATATATTTCACCCTGAAGCAATTTATTTTCTGTCAAGTAAATTTAAAATAGGAAGATCTATTTTATCCGGAAAAATGGTATTCAAGCATTATTCAATTCCAAGCGTCATGTAGTTTCAATTTCTGGTATGTTTCTTAACAACCATTATTTTCTGGACTGTCTGCTGAATGTAGCTTTTTAATTAAGTGTTGTGAGTACAGTCTAACTAATTTTCTTATAGTTTGTAGTATAAGAAAAGCAATGGTGGACATGAAAAGCAACGGTGGACATCTGGGATCCGCAAGGGGGGAGGAAGGTTGAGGAGAAGGGATAAAAGGGAGAGAAACTTATCTAGACAAGCCATCTAGATGGCCATCTAGACATTGAGACGTTGTTTCAGATGTATTTTTTTTTTTTTCACTAAATCGAAGAAAACCAATTTTACGCTGATAGAACTAATAGTTTTAAGGTTATTTATGTTTCATGTTCGTAAAAAAAATAATAAAAATACACTTTTATGCTTGAAAATGAGAACAAATAAGGTATTATTTCCTACATAAGTGTTTAAAAGTTTTTGTGTATAAAAAGTACAGCTCTGTACTTATAGCTGCACTGGGAAAAAAAGTATGGTCAAAACTACCAGAATATGGAAAAATTTACCGTGTTTCTGACTCTATAGGAACACCAAAAAATCTCGGTAATTTACCTCGTTTTACAGAAACGCTTTGATAATGATTTTGGTAAACTTAACAATAAAATATGATTTTATATTATGCAATAAAATTTAGTAAATGTGGTGAAATCAGGTAATTTTATCATATGTAACCTTAGAGTATGATATAAAAACTACTTAATCGGTTAAATTTACTTTTCTGTTTTGTATTTTTTACTAAATGTGTAAAATAAGAGCTATAATTTTAAAAAACAGTATTTCCGGTAAACCCGTACCATATTAACGTAACCGAATAAATGGTCTAAATACCGTATATTTCGGTTTTTAATACCAGATTTTTTTTCACCGTATATTTAAGCATCTGACTTTGCTATCTAGGCAAGTGAGGTATTGTTTCCTGCGTATTTCTTTTGCACTGAATCGAAAAAGATCAAAAGTAAGTCGTTAGAATTGGTAGTTAGATATTATAAAATAGTTTTAACGGTTTCCTGAGTACAACGTATAATTTTTAACTTATAGCTATTTACGCATCTTATATTGCTATCTAGACAAATGAGGCATTGCTTCTTATGTACTTTTACACTAAAGCTAATACAGCTAAAATTAAATTAATAGAACTAATAAGTTAGAAGTAAATAGATTTTCATTCAGAAAACATATAATTTTTGACTTATACTCTAAGACGATAAAACATTTATATTTCCGAAGCTATTAGTTTCATTGACTGGATTTAGAAACAGTGACCTACTTGTCTAGATAGCAATGACAGATGTTAAAATAGGTAAATGTGCAAAACTATGATTTTCTTCATATACATTTTGAATTATAAATTCCATTGGCTTTGTTTTGATCTCATTTTTATCAGTGTAAAAATATCACGTGAGAAAAAAAACAATATCTCAAATACCGAGAAATAAAATTATAACGCATATAATCAAGCAAAGCTGTAGATTTTATAGGCGAGACATACTTCTTAACTATTGATTCTATTAACTTGAGATTGTTTTTATTCGATTAAATGTAAAGAAAAAATGTAATGGAAATATACCTCATTTGTCTAGATAGCAATATGTGAATTTTTTCCTCTGACTATACTTCATCACGTGATGGAGTCATTTCACACGTGATGAAATTGCGAAATCTATTAATCAGTCATTTTAAGTTTCATTTTATTAACTGAAATATATTCTGTTAAACCTAGCTGCTGAATTTTGAATTTCGTGATTGTAAATATTTTGAAAACTCGGTTTTTCAAAAAGTTAAAAGAATTCGTCTAACCAGAAATTTAAAATTATGCTACTAGACTTAATAGAATACATTTCTGTGAACAAAATAAAACAAAAAATATCTGAAAACTAGAGAGAAAAAGTGAAAAGTGATGATTTTGAACTATCTTTACGATTTATAGGATTATATAACTGCTTTTTTATGCTTTTAATCCTGCTTTCATGAATAGAGATTTGTCAAATTTTGGTTTTTCCTCACATAAATATCGATTCAAGATCTCCAAAATCCAAGTAAGTCGAATATCAAAATTGAATTCCTGAATAGCAATGCATCCCTCTAAACAATTTTTGGTAGGATTTGAAATAGTCTATAATTTGTCCACCTTAGACAAATCAAATATGATTTTCTTCAATAGCGATGCGTCCGCCTAACATTTTTATGTAGGAATTGGAATAGTTTTATAATTTGTCTACCTAACTGTTGCTGTTGTTGTTGTAGTTCATTTACGTCGCACTAGAGCTGCACAGTCGGCTACTGGAGACGGTCTGGGAAACATCACTAAGGATGATCCAAAGACATGCCGTCACAATTTTGATTCTCTGCAAAGGGAATGCCACTCCCGCTTCGGTAGCCCGACGACTTGCGCGAGAAGTCGAGCATTTTACGGTAGAACAGTTTAACGAGGACCAATACCGCACACTCTCGGACCCTTCGTAGACTGACCCGAGCAGTCACCCACCCGCACAATGACCGCAGCCAGTGATGCTTGACTTCGATGATCTACTGGAAACCGTATCTTAACTATCAGTCTTCTGCGGGAGACCTACCTAACTGAAATCAAATATGATTTTCTTCAAAAGCGATGCACCCGCCCAACAAAATATTAGCAATTCTGCTAGGTGGACAGTATATTAACAATTCCGCCTAATTGGAATTGTAAATATTTTTTCCACCTAAATCAAATCAAATATAATTTTCCTCCTGCCCACCTCAGCCCACTTTTTGAATCGATATTACAAACTTAATTCTTAATAATATACCCGTTTTTCTGCTTTGTTGCATTTATTTTAGTATGCTTTAAATCCGGAAGAAATGTTTCATCTAACTAATAATTTGACAAATAGGTACCGCTCACAAACTATAAATTTCCCAAGATAGTTAAGAGCGAAATATTAATAATAACTGCTGTCCTAAAAAAGAAGGCAACTAATACAGGATGTTTATAAAGTTCCGGACCCGTTTAATAACTCATAAAATAATAAAGATAGATTAAAATTAATAACATAAATTATTAGATAGACTCAAAAAGTTTTATGACCCTTGTCAATGAACTTCCACGTGTGCCCCCTTCGTCACACGGAGAATATCAAGTCGATAGTCAATTTCACGCCAGGTAGCGGCAAGCATGTCGGCATTCACAGAGGCTATTGCGGTTGTAATTCTGGCTTTTAGGTCATCAATGTTCGACACGATCCTCCTGTAAACATTGTCCTTTATAAATCCCCAAAGAAAAAAGTCCAGCGGCGTTATATCAGGTGATCTGGGTGGCCAAGGAATTGGACCTCCTCGCCCAATCCATCTTCCTGGAAAATGGTCATTCAAAGAACTACGAACGATGATACCCCAATGAGGTGGTGCACCATCTTGTTGCAAAAAGACATGGGGCTGAAGCTCTTCTAGTGGTGGAAATACGAAGATATCATCGAATACGAAGGTATATTAGGGTATCACCGGGACTTTATAAACACCCTGCATTTCCACAAATGTTAATTTCAAGGTGAGGCATATTTCCTTAGATAAAGCTAAGACACTATGAAAATAGCTATAGATTCCCGAAATACATAAGTGTGTTGTAGTCGTTAAATTGTGTTGTTGTATAACATGACCTGAGTAGTATCAAACAACACAATGAAGAGTGAAGCCGAAAATGGCGAAATTAGCAATGACCTTCTTGCTTAGAACAGCAGATTAATACAATTAATAAAAAACAAGAAACGCTATTATACCTCTCCCAAATTATTTCCACTTATATTCAAGGACTTCAGGACTCTGTTGCGATCAATTACATTTCTAAGGAAACAACCACTATTTGATGTTAAACTGTTGTACGATATGTCTAACTCACTTAACATATGGTTTGACAACAAACTTTCACAGATACTTGAAATTCCTGCATCGCCAATGAGATTGCCACTTACATCAAAACTACTCAAGGTTTTAGACTTTGTTAAAATTTTACACAAATCTGTAATACTGTCATTTGCAAGGTAATTTTTTCTCAATTTAAGTTTTCGAAGATTTGACATTTCTGATAATTTTCCGATTGTGTTCCATGATTCTGCAGAAATCATGCAGCAAGATAAATCTAATTCTTCAATAGTATCTATTAATACCAAATTGTCAATTAAACAAGATATATATTTTGCATTTAAACACATTCCAACTATCGTCACTTGGCGAAGTTTGGCGAAACTTAAAAAGCCCTTGCAAAACCCTTCGAAAATGCTTGAGTTTCTTTTATTAATTGAGCAATCACTAATTATAACAGGAAAGTTGAACAATAAAATTTCTTCCAAGTTTGTAAACATTGGTAATATCTTAGACACGTTACCTACTAATAATAGACTATCATTTATTAAGTTTTCGTCATGGTTTTTTTCGTTTATCACATTAAATTTAAAACCATTGATAGTTAATTTGAGTAGATAATTTCTGAATGGAAAAATAAGGACTTCCAAGTCTTCGTATTGGATTTTTTTCAAAATAAAATCATCCAGTGCATCTTGTACTAAGTGCGAAGCAAACGTGCTCTTCCAATTACAGCAAGATAACCAAAAATCAACGTAACTCCATCCTTTCTCTTCGCACTTTCTTTTCCAAAATGATTCTTCATCGATGAATGAAAAAACAAGATCTGATCTCAAATTCAAAGGCAAATAAGTCATCAATTGTTGCTTCTTATCGGTGGGAAAATTTAATAGAGCATGCTGTGTTTCTACATCTAAATCAAAGAAATGAAATTAAAGGTAATACGCACACTTACAGAAACATGACAACAATAAACATAATAACAATAGGAAACATGATAACAATAACGTTAATAAAAATTTTAAAAACAACATTTCACAAGCAGTTAACAAGAATTTAAATAATTTTTTTATTTTATTTATTTATTTATTTTTAATTTATTTTCATTCTTATTTTTTTTTTTTTTTTTTTTTTTTTTTTTTTTTTTTTTTTTTTTTTTTTTTTTTTTTGGTGGGTTGGGGAGAGATTGAGATTATAATCCGTAATTTGCTTAATAATTTGTTTTTTTCTTCAAAAACATTTTAAAGTTTTTAAGTAAAATAAAAATAAAAAAATTCTTTTTGAACGATCTATGTTTTACGATCCAATAAGTTTTTTATACTTTTGTTAGAAAAAAATTTCATTTTTCTCATTTTGTGCAGTATGTAACTTTTTACCAACAATTTTACTTGCAATATGCATTATTCATACACATACAACTTACAGGAATTATGAAAGTTATCAATATTTGCTTTAAAATAGCTTTCTTATCTGTATTCAAAAACGCACAAAGCGAGTAAATTAATTTCTAAAACTTAAATAAAAATATGTATTGCACTCAATATTGAAACAAACACATTTCATCACTTGTTTAAAAACTTTATTCGTTTCAAAAACATACAAATTTGAGATTACAGTCAACATGTTTCAAGCGCTTCAAAAACAGTCCCCCATTTTCAAGACTTGCCAGGTGTGGAAAAAAAATCATGCCCAGCAGTCTTGAAAATGGATGCCTGTTCTTGAGATCTCTTGAAACAAGTCGACTATTATTTCCGAGTTGTAAGTTTTTGAAGAGAATGAAGTTTTTAAACAAGTAATATCTTAACGCTTCAGCATCTTGGGATTATTTATTTTAACACATTACATATTTATCAATATTAAAAATTAGCATTTTGATGTTATTTGATTTATTGATTAGATTCCTTTTAACCCTAACAACTTATAATAAATCTCTTTTGCACTTTCCTGCTTTAAAACTTACGTAAAAAAAAGAACGTTTGAACGTAAAAAAGACCGTTAGACAATAACTGGTAGAAAGAAACTTAAACTAAATTATACTGGAAGTAAAAGTTGAGTTGGAATTAATAAATACCCAAGACAAAATTTATGATGGTACCATCAAAGGATTTTGATGGTTTATGTTGGTTTCAACAAGATTCTTGATGGTCCAACATGTTTTGATGGGCACCATCATACAACAATTTCCATCATGGTTTGTTGGTTTTTGATGGACCAACAAATTCCAACATAGCAAGATGGAAAATGTTGCTGTATTGCTATGATGGTAAACCATCAAGTAATGTTGGATTTTTCATGGACCAACAGTAACCATCATATTATGATGGAATATGTTGTATTCCCTTTATGATGGTCAACCAACATGGTATGTTTACTATTGATGGACCAACA
>NC_092209.1:35896022-35900851 GCF_043381705.1 Parasteatoda tepidariorum | reverse complement strand
TCCTCTCTCTTCTTCCATCTCTTCCAAACTATAAAATCTTCCATGACAGTGTTTCTTCATAGGAGAAATATTTCTTTTCTGACCCTTGAAAAAAGAATAAAACATACTTTGCGCGTTAAACAATTATAAAATTTTATTTTTTGACACTCAAATTATGGGTTTATTGTTTTCCTTAAAATTTGATTGTTATAATAAAGTTAGTAAAAGTTGTCTAGGCTTCAGGCACATATCTTTTTTTGCGTTTTATTTTTGCTTTGAAACTAATGCTATATATTTAGAAATATTTGTTTTTAACTATAATATATTTTTTCTCAAAAATTTTCGATGGCGCAAATAATTTTAAATAAATAATACTTACTTTTATTATTTTATATAAAAAACTTAAACTAGAATTAGAAAACTCGTGTTAAGTTTTTACCTGTTCCTTATGCTCTTAATGAAGATTTTATCAAAGTGAGGGGAAAAATCTTAAGTTGCTGGATGATAATCGCAAAAGTAATATTTGATTATCTGAAGCAGAAGTAGTTGTCGAAAATTTTTAGTGACATGTATTAACCTTAGGGTGGCCGAATTTTAATGCTTGGAAATTAACCATAAAGGAGAAAAAAATATTTTGTTTCTTTATGATTGCTTCTTCGCCTGTTTAGGTTATGTTTATAGTTATTTTACAAATATAAATTATAATTATTGCATCCAATTGTATTCAGGAAAACACAAAGCAAACGCATAAGTAGTTTAATTTTAAAAATAGTTATATGTATTGTAAAGAAAGTATATAATTTATTTCTAAATATAATTAAACCATCAGCTGACTTTATTTCGTTTTTCTTTTAAATTTTATGAAATAAATATTTAATTAAACACTTTTGCTTACAATTTTAAGTCTTTTTTCTAACCTTTACATTTTCTTCGGTCAAGACCATCGTTTATTTCATCTGTTAGTCTTTAACAAGCTTTTCTGAACTTTAAAATATAACCCCCACACACGAAATTCTAACGCAAACTGAACTCAATAATGATTTTAACATTTTGGCTTGCATCAATGGAAACTTTTGAAGCACATATAATTTGCTTCTTTTTATTGTAATTGTTTAACTGCATCTATTTGCTCTGTCGAAAGAGTTGTATACACAAAAATATAATTAAAAAATACCTTAATAGCCATTGTTGGAAAGTGAACTTATTTAATTTTTAGAAAAATAAAGAATCATGATTTGCAGATATTTTCTGTTAAATTCTTCACAATAAATACCTTAATAGATTAAAATCCATCTTAAATGTATATTTTTAAAAATCCTTGCGAAATTTGTATTATACAGACTACGTATTCCAAATTAACATGGAAAATATTCTATGAAATTTGAAATAGGGCTATCGTTTTATTTTATCCCTTAAATGTTAATTTGAGTTATTCTTTCGTTTTACTTTACTTTAGTTATGGTTTTTAAAATATATATCTAAACAAATATGTGTTCTCCTCTGTAGTAAAAAAAAATTTTGACGAGTCAGTCAACGGATTGTCCAAGACCACACTAAAGGAAGACGGGGTCAGAGAGGACGCTTGCTATCAGAATTAGAAAAATCACAATGTTTTAACTACCTTCTACACGCCAATTTTTTTAAAAATTAAAACAAATAAATACAGTCACTGCAACTTCTGAGTGACTGTTCTAAAATTAAAGGGATTTTAAAATATTTAAAATTTCCAAAAGTTTAATGTTTATAATATATGCTTTTAACCTGTCACGATTTCCTCCTGCGTTCAAACATATTTGAATAGCATGTATAGTACTTAATTGAATATTGATAGGATTTCATAGAATATTGTGTATATTTTATTTATCTGCCAGTGAAGAAGTAATAAAATTTACAGCTATAGTGAAGTTATTTCATACCATTACACAGGATATTATGCCACATCATTATCATTTTTCTTTTAATGGATCATATTTTTCGAATGAATTTTATCATTTTTATAGCTCAGGAAAACCGCATTCAAAGTAGCCGTAACAGATGATTAAGACCAGAAATACAATTTTAACGACGAAACCATAAAAAAACCATAATAACCATCATAAACCATAACACATGATTAAAATTGTTAAAATTAATTATTAACCAAATAGAAATTATAAATTTCAAATAATTTGTATTTATTATTATCTTGTAAGATTTCAACTAATAAATTCCGATACTCTTGAAATGAAAATTTTTCTTCCACTAGAGGAAAAAAAGAAAAATTCCGTTTTCTAGATGGTTTCAAAATACTAAAGAAATTCTTATTCGTTCGTAATAATGTATTTTTACATATTGTGAGATTAAAAATAAATACAAGTGAAGTTAAATAGTATCATGAAAAAAGTTATGATAAAATAGTAATGATGGTTTGATTTTAATACAGGACTATTCATAGCTCTGTCAGATATTTTAAAACGTTAAATTTGGAGAAAAAAACTGAGATGTATAAGGAAGAAATGAGTCTTGATGTTATTACTGAAACAGTTACGGTTTTATTTGAAGTTTTATTTTTGATGTTAACGTTTTTACTCCATTCTGAAGAAACGAGTGCTAGCATTGATTTATCGTGCAAGGGTAAACTGACTTCAAACATGTTAACTAGAGAAATGTTGTTTGTTAAATCGCCATCTTAAACAAATCCAAATGGTTACCTCTTTTTTGGAAGTTGAAGCGGAATGTAAGTATGGGCAGATTTTGACTATATCAATTGCTAATTAAGTAAATATAAATAAATGTCTGACAGGTAAGAAAAGTAACGCTTGAATGAAAAGCGCCAATGCAAGTCAAAATAATGAAAAAAGAATAAATGGTGTGTGCTGTATAGAGGACAACAAAAAGTTTTCACAGTTTCAATACAAAACTGGTGATTTAAATAAAAACAAAAAGACACTGAAATAACAAGTGAATTTTGAAAAGAAAAAAAAATATTTTACTTTAAAAAATAGTAAAAGAAATATTAGACCTAGATTAGAAAATTGTGAAATGACTTTTTAAAAAATAAAATAGGTAATCATAAAATCCGAAGCCTCTTGTACTAATGGGAATAATAATTTGAAAAACGGTTCCTTGGGCTATTCATCCACTTTTCCTTCGAGGTTAATATCTTCATGGCATGATCCTTTATCGCCTTACGAGATCATCACCAACAAAACCAATTATTTTTATTTTTTGAAATGCCGGATGCTATTTAGGCAAAGTATGAAATAATCGTCCTGATGAGGTTATTATGTAAATGATGTGCATGTTACTGTCAGTGACCGAAATCGGTGGTTGTTGACTTTCACCGGTGAATGTTGACAATCAAATTAGTCGCTTTGGTGAATGTCCTAAATATTTATTACATCCGATTTGATATTAATTTATTCGTGGATATAATTACACTTATTCGATATTTTAATACTTACTGAGGATAGATTAGCACAAACATCAGTGCTTGGAGTATCGGGCAAATGTATACCGGCAGTGGTACTTGACCTTAAAAAAACATCAGTGTAGGGTATACCGGGCAATGACACTTGACCTAAAAAAACATCAGTGTAGGATATACCGGGCAAATGTATACCGGGCAATGGCACATAACCAGACCTAGTATGACTAGACCTTTGGTAAATGTCCGAAATATATACTAGGTCTAGGGCCACTTTTGCTATAGCTTAAATATTTAAAAAAAAAACATTAAACAAAGCGTTTGAATCAATTTTAAACTGATAATGAAATTATTGTTTAAAAATTAAAAAAGTAATAATAAAAACTGCGCCAGATAAGAGTAGTTGAAGTAATTGCTTTATACAGCGCATGTGCGGAAAAAAATTTTAAAAAAATTTATCCACGTGAATCTAAAAAAGGATGAATATCCCAAGACATCTTGAAAAACATCAGTGAAATCAAAATCGTCGGAGAAAAGAAACAGCAAATTTTGGATGAAATCGATTGGAGAAAGTTTATTGGAAATTAGTTCAAAATAAAAAGAATTTGGATAGATTATAAAAATAGGACAAAAATTTAAATAAGTTCTCTAGAAATGGAAAGAAAGAAACTAATACCATTGACTTTTTATGTAAAGAGTTTAAAGAATCTCCAAATAGCCCAATAGTCTCAAAAAATACATCAAAAAAGAGAGACTGGAATTTGCTTTAAATTGATAGGCTCTTGAAATTATTTATTAATGAAGATTAAATCAAAATGTGAATATTATATTTAAGTAAAATAGTGGTTTTCCTGCCTTAAAAATAAATATTTTTAATCATTTTTCTACGCATTATGTTTTATGTTACACACACTATGTTTTATGTTACACACTACGTATTACGTTACACACACTAATTCGCACCATTGACATTTATTTACAGGGTGATTTTAAAAAGATGGGCAAAATTTTAGGAAGTGATAGTACACACCCAAGCAAACAATTTTTATCAAAGAATGCATGGTCGAAAACAAAACGCAAAGTTGCTGGCACATTTGGAAAGTTGTTTGATGCAAACGTTAAAGCTCCATTCCTGTTGCGAGTTACTGCGCTGCGTTACTTGTCGCCAAGCTTTCGGCCGCTGCAAGGAAAGTTCGTGATATGCCTGGTGTGTTTCAGAATGTTCGCCTATCTTTTCTTCGCCGTTGTACTGCGTGCATAGCCGCTTGCCTGCCACTGTTTTGAACACTTATTGTAATCACATGCCATTAAATTTGCTTTTATAACTTAACTTCATCGTTCTTTGTATGTTTTTGCCTCATATAAGAACATAAGCTTCGACGCCCTCCAGCGGTTTTGAGTTTTGTTTTCGACCATGCATTCTTTGATAAAAATTGTTTGCTTG
>NC_092209.1:35842376-35894747 GCF_043381705.1 Parasteatoda tepidariorum | reverse complement strand
ACTGAAACCTAGGAATTGTTGAACCTAGGTTAGAAAATAGTGAAATGTCAATTAAGAAATAATGTATGTTAGGAATCGTAAAATCAATCATCTACTGCAACTGCTGGTACTAATGCAGATTGGCACTAAATTTATAAACTGAAACCTAGGAATTGTTGAACCTAGGTTAGAAAATAGTGAAATGTCAATTAAGAAATAATGTATGTTAGGAATCGTAAAATCAATCATCTACTGCAACTGCTGGTACTAATGCAGATTGGCACTAAATTTATAAACTGAAACCTAGGAATTGTTGAACCTAGGTTAGAAAATAGTGAAATGTCAATTAAGAAATAATGTAGGTTAGGAATCGTAAAATTAATCATCTACTGCAACTGCTGGTACTAATGCAGATTGGCACTAAATTTATAAACTGAAACCTAGGAATTGTTCAACCTAGGTTAGAAAATAGTGAAATGGCAATTAAAAAATAATGTAGGTTAGGAATCGTAAAATCAATCATCTACTGCAACTGCTGGCACTAATGCAGACTGGTACTAATGAAAATATTCATTTGAGAAACATTAGTGAAACCTAAATTGTCGTCAATTTTATCAATTTTTTAGCCATTATGTTTGTCTCAAAAAATTAATTCCGGTCATTAACACGTCCAATTTTCGACCTTGCATTCGGGAAATCACATATTAAATTGCAAATGCTACATTTGAAGCGGCGCGTCTTAAGTACGCTAATTTACTAATTCAGGAAATATAATTATAATTATCTCTATACATATAATTGTTCTAAATAGACTTGCGATTTTATTTTTTGACACTCAAAACATGTTCTTACTGCCATCCTTAAAATAGGAATTTGACTAAAATATAACTTTGATAAAAATATTTTACAGCAATACTTTTGCCTCCCGTTAAATTTTTACCAGTTCTTTATTCAGGGTAGGAGAATTTTATCAAAAAAATGAAGAATTATAGTAGCAGAAATAAAATTTGGTCACCTTAAGCAGAAATAGTTGTCTATAATTTATAGTGACACTTATTAATTAAAAGCATAAGATTTTTGCAAATTAAACAAGAAGAGAAAAAAATCGTTCCATTTCTTTATGATTGCTACTTCGCATATTTAGGTTATTTTTATAGTTTATTTTAATATTTATGTTAATTATATATTTATTAAACTCTATTTTATTCTAGAAAACACCAAACAACGCTCAAGTAGTTTAATTTTATAACTAGCTATCTGGATTGTACAAAAAATTTCATTTATTTTTGAATATCTTTAGACCGTAAGCTGACTTTATTTTATTTTTATTTTATGTTTTATGAAATAAATATTTAATGAAATACTATGACTTACTATTTTAAGTCACCGTTCGTATCTTCATCTTCGGTCAACAAATTCTTTTATTTCATCAGTTAGTCTTTAAGAAGTTTTTCTCAACTTCAAAAAATAACCTTCACACACGAAATCCAAGCTCAAAATGAACTCAATAATGATTTTTACTCATTGTTCAAATCAGCTTGCAACAATGGATACTTTTAAAGTGCATATAATTTGTTTTTTTTTATTGTAATTGTTTAACTGCATCTATTAGCTCTGTTGAAAGAGTTGTGTACACAAAAAGATAATTAAAAAAAATACCTTAATAGCCATTGTTAGAAACTGAACTTATTTATTTTTCAGAAAACATAAAGAATCATGATTTGCAGAGATTTTCGATTAAATTCTACACGATCAGTACTTTAACAAAGTTTTTTGCAAAATTCACTTTAAATATATATTTCTAAAATCCTTGTGAAATTTGTATTTTACAAATTACGGATTCCAAATTAGCATGGAAAATATTCTATGAAATTTGAATTAAGGCAATCGTTTTATTTCATCCCCTAAATGTTAATTTGAGTTAATCTTTTGTTTTACTTTACTTTATGTATGGTTTTTAAAATATAAATTTTTACTATAGCATGTGTTCTCCCCTGTAGTAAAAAAACTTTGACGAGCATTATCACATATCAACGGATTGTCCAAGACCAAACTAAAGGAAAACAGGGCCAAAGAGAACATGTGCTATCAGAATCAGAAAAATTACTAAGTTTTAACTAATTTCCACGAGCCAATTTTTTTTAATTAAAGGAAATAAATGCAGTCACTGCAACTTCCAAATGAAAGTTCGAAAATTAAGGGGCTGTTAAGATATTTAAAATTTCCAGAAGTCTCATGTTTATAATATTTGCCTTTAAGCTTCATTATCCTCCGGCAATCAAACATGTTTGCATTATATGCATAATATTTAATTAAATATCGATAGCATTTTATGGAACTTTTAAATATTTTATTTATCCGCTAATGAAGAAGTATAAATTTTATTCCATTTACATCTGTTGTGAAGCTATTTTCTTCATAACACATCATATTTTTTTCACATCATTACCATTTTTGTTTCTGTGTAACACATTTTTCCGAATGAATTTTATAAGTTTCACATCTCAGGGAAATCGCAATAATAATCCAAATTAAGCGTAACAGATGATTAAGACCACAGATAGAGTTTATAGGCACGAAATCATAATAAAACCGTAATAGCCATCATAAATCGTAACAAATGATTAAGACAGTAGGGGAGAGTGGGGTCAATTGTAACAGGGTACGATTGTAACAGAGCAAATATTTCAAGTGTCGGGTTCTAGATTTGGTTCCTAGGTGGCGAACAAGGTGTATTTAATAAATCTACATGTACACCCCTGCTGGCAACCATTTTTATGTACTTTTGAAAGAGTTACATCACAAAAGATATTTTCACGCTACGTAAGTACTTTTTTTGGTATTAGAATATTATATTGTAACAAAGTAATTTTGTTTAAACAAATAAAAATTATTAACCGAATATGTAAGTGGACACCTTAATTAGCATTTTGAAGAAGAAAAATATTAGTTTTGTTAACTAGCTAGCATTGTTTTTAACAAATGAAGCTGAAATGGCGTCTTGGGGACAATTGTAACAATAAGTAAAGGGACGATTGTAACAGCTGAAAATAAATAATCTTATGTTTACAAACCATTACTTAACTCTTTAAGAACCACCAATAGTTTCCTATATCATTTATATTATGTTGCATGTGCATTATTTTATTTGTCACCTTTCACAGCATAAATTAAAATTTTTAACCCCTTAAAGTTAAAAGTTTAACCCTTTAGGTCTCTGCTCATTATTATTTTTACTCCTAAAATATCACTACTATTTTGATCAATAAAAAAATATATCACAACTATGATAATATGTATAATTAACTATGTTTTAGTTGAATTTATGAACTGTTACAATTGACCCCGTAAGTGGGGACAATTGTAACAAGTGCACGACTGTCAAAAATTGTTAATAACTGATATAATAACATTTAAAATAAGGTATTTTTTTTTCTAGTAGCGGATAGTCTACTTTACTCGTCTGTCAATTAATACTAATAATATATTGGAATTTTTGTCAGTTAAAAATAGTTAAGTAAAAAATGTTACAATTGACCCCACTCTCCCCTACATTATCGGCCAAATAGGAACCAAAAATTTTAAGCAATTCGCAATTCTTGTTAGCTTCCTAAATTTCAACAAAACAATTCCGAAACGTTTGAAATTCTCCACTTGGGTAAAAGAAGAAAAAATTCTATTTTTTAGATGGTTTCAAATATTTAAAGAAATTCGTTCGCGTTCAAGTATTCAATACTTATTGCGAAGACTTGAGACTGAAAGATTAAAATAAAATGGAAGTGAAATTAGATACTGTAACGAAAAAAATTATAATGAAGTAGTAATAATGGTTTTTTATTTTAAAACAGGATTGTTCATAACTCTATCAGGGATTTCAAAAGGCTAAATTTTCGAAGAAATTAAAAGAAATAAAAAACTAAGAAGTATAAAGTATGTACGAGTCTTGCACCAAATACTGAAGCATTTCAGGCTTTAGTTACAATTGTTATTTTTGATGTTTACGTCTTAACTCTGTTCTGAAACATACGGGTACTTGCATTGATTTATTTTATAAAGGTAATCTAAATTCAAACATGTTAACTGGTGAAATGGCGTTTGTTAAATCGCCATCTGAAACAAGTCCAAATGGTTACATAGCTCCGGCAGTTGAAACTGAATGTAAATATGGACAGGGTTTTGACTATATCGACTTCTGATTAAGCATATAAAACTGCAAGTCGAATCTTAAGAGAATAAATGATGTGTGATGTACAAAGTCGATCACAAGAAAAAGTTTTCTCGGTTTAAATGGAAAACTGAAAGCAAATTTATGCGGGTTAGTTTCATCAAAAAGTTCTCCAGGAGTTCCCTTGTCTTCTGGACTGTGTTCAAAATTACAAGGCAACGGACTTTGGTAGTATTACATTGGTAGTCGTAAATAAAAAATTGGTTCGGCTGTTCAACGAAAACAAAATAAAGAAATCTTGGTGCAGTATATAATAATTCAACCATTTCAATCTTTGCCTAAAAATGTTAGTCATTCAGTAGAAATATTTAAAAAGTATATAATAATTCTCCTACTTCACACATTGCCTAAAAATACTGGGTATTCAGTGGAATTCTTTGCTGAAGTACATAATAATATAATGAAGTATATAAGGTAATAATCCTATTTCAATCTTTACCATTTCGATTCTCTTATTTAATTCTCAAATTTTTAATCTTAGTAAAGTATATAATAACCCTTATATTTCAATCTTTACTCAAAATTGCTGGGCATTCAGTAGAAATCTTGTTAAAATATAACTGATTCCCCTACTGCAATCTTTGCCAATTCAATTCTTCTATTTCAATCTTGGTAAAGTATGTAATAATTCTCCGGCTTCAATCATTGCCTAAACACGCTAAGAATTCAGTGGGAATCTTGATGAGGTATAACTGATTCTCCTACTTCAATCTTTGCCAATTCAATTCTTCTATTTCAATCTTGGTAAAGTATGTAATAATTCTCCGGCTTCAGTCGTTGCCTAAACACGCTAAGCATTCAGTGGGAATCTTGGTGACTGATTCTCCTACTTCAATCTTCGCCAATTCAATTCTCCTATTTCAATCTTGGTAAAGTACATAATAATTCTCTTATTTCAATTTTTGCTCAAAAATTCTAAGCATCCAGTAGAAATTTTGGTAAAGTATATAACAGTTCTCCTATTTCAATCTCAGTATTCCAAGTAATCTAAGTATTCAATGGAATTCTAACGTTTCATACATTGACTATATTACATACTCTGCTGCAAGTTAAGAACAGAACATTGCGGTTTGGAATTTAATTAATCGTTCGCGACTGCATACAGCTCCTTTTTTTATCAAATTATACAAATATGCTTTCAAAAACAATATAAAAGCTTTTAAAATATAAACACGTCAGACTTAAAATCCTCCATGACAGTAAGTTTGTCCCGGTCTTTTTTCTTCTAAGTTAAGTTTAAAATTATAAGCAACGTAACTGAACATGGCTTCAAATTCTATGTGACAATTCAAAAACTGTGATAAAAGAATTTGGTACTTATCCATTTCTAGGTACTGTAAAAAAATTTCAAACTCTCATTCATACCAGTAATGCTTCATCAATTGGGGAAATAGGATTTGAATGCTAGTGTGACGTCAGCTAAAACGTCATTATGGACCTACGTCACCCCTTTACCTAAACGACAATACTTTTTAAGAAAGCTTTAAAAATACTTTTTAATGCTTTTAGGATGAAAGGTTTGAAACTGCAATACTTTTGCTTTATTGAAAAAAGTTTTTTAGTACAAACATTTTCGTAGCGATAAAAAGAAAATTCCAACACAAGATAGAAGTAAGGTTGCATGATTTCTGGACCAATCATAGAAACCAATCATAGAAAACAAATTTTACATGTAATTTCGAATTTTTCTAAAGGATAAAGACGAAACGTAATTATATCTTACTAACTTTGAACGTCAAGAGAATATGACACTTGTTGAAGATGGATGTGTGGTTTGCCTCCTTAACTTTAGTACCGTAAGACATCTTAAATATATTAACCAGAGAATCACATAAAGATGCCAGTAATAACGGCTTAGTAAAATAGCTAATTCTTAACCGATATCGTAAAAGCTTAGTACCATAGGACATCTTGAATATATTGACCAGAGAATCATCTAAAGATGCCAGTAAAAACGACTTAGTAAAATAGCTGATTCTTAACTGATATCGTAAAAGCTTAGTACCATAGGACTTCTTGAATATATTGACCAGAGAATCATCTAAAGATGCCAGTAAAAACGATTTAGTAAAATAGCTGATTCTTAACTGATATCGTAAAAGCTTAGTACCATAGGACTTCTTGAATATATTCACCAGAGAATCATCTAAAGATGCCAGTAATAACGACTTAGTAAAATAGCTGATTCTTAACCGATATCGTAAAAGCTTAGTACCATAGGACATCTTAAATATATTGACCAGAGAATCATCTAAAGATGCCAGTAATAACGACTTAGTAAAATAGCTGATTCTTAACTGATATCGTAAAAGCTTAGTACCGTAGGACATCTTAAATATATTGACCAGAGAATCATCTAAAGATACCAGTAATAACGACTTAGTAAAATAGCTGATTCTTAACTGATATACATAAACTTAAGACAGAAGTACTTAATTTTTTGAGCTGCATGTAAAATCTCCTTAAAAGCAGGGAAAAATTTTGCTCAGGAATTAAATTATCATTTTAACGAATGAATTTCAAAGCCAAAAAAAAAGTAACCTTTGGAGATTTTTAATATTTTATGAGCAACTTGCATGTGAAACGTATAGTTAGGAAAAATATGACAGTCTCAAAACTATATGAAAAGCTTGGCGATTTTGGAAGTTCAATGGAAAGTTTCCAAATAAGAATTTCATCATTTAACAAGGATTTAAAGGTCATTTAATAAAGATTTTAACAAACTTATCGACAAAATAATTTTTTAAAAGCAGTATAATGAGAGAAAATTATGAAAGTTATGGATCTAATTTACGTCCTCCATGCCCAGAACTAAATAAGAATATTGCAATTATTGGTTCTTGTCCCTCATTCAAAAACAGAGCACCGATTATATTATTTCAACTGAAGAAAATGGTGAAAAAAGCTCCTATTTTACAAGATATTGATATGACTTAATTCTTTATAAAGTATGTGAAACTCGAAATGGGTACAGCCTGATTAAATTAACACCTTTTACCATTAGACTGTGATTCAGGTCAATCCATTATCAAATCAATCGTATTGAGAAAATCTCTAAATAAGAATAAAAAAATTATAGGAAAACAAGAAAAGGGACATTATTAACCTATTGTTAAAAACGGATCAGTCGCCAAAACTTTTAAAAAGTACCGATTCTGAACAAACGTTGCAAAAAAAAGGAGTTACTTTAAGATTAATCAATTACTTTAATTCTTGTCATGAAAATTTTGAAATCTGAATGTTAGCTTGTTAGAAAAATAGAGTAAACTGTAATTGCCGATATTTAAATTCTGATAATGCTGACATAGTTCTTATTAGAAAAGATTCGTGCGTTTAACTATTAATTTCCATTGTAAAAATATCAGAAAATGTTAAATGTATTAACTGAATTACAGCACCTTTAAAATCAAGATACGAAATTTTAAATAAAATTATGGAGCTAAATTTAGTGAAATTCCCGACAACGTGTATGTAAAACCATTAAAGAAATGATTACTACATTATAAAAAATAAGAAAAATAAAAATAAATAAAAAAAAAACATTACAACGAAATCTAAGAAAATATGTAATAGAACTGATAAGAAAAGAACTAGTCCAAAAATTCATAAATTTAATTAATAATTAAAAAATCTTCCTTTTGATTTCTAATTTTTGTAGTTACCTAGATAATGGGTAGACTTTAAAGATTTGGTATAATTTAATTTCCGAATTTTCAATAGTTCATTATTGAAATTGGTGAAATATTTGCAAAACTGTGGTACTTTATAAATGCTACTTAAAAATAAATAATGTAATTAGTTTTAATTTTGCTTTTCAAGAAGTGATCAGTTTTAATTATGATTAAGAATGTGGTTATTAATTTATAATGTTGTAATTTATTAATTTAAACTCAATTGTCAAATTGTCGCCAACAAGAATATTGTTACGTTTATCTGATAAGTGCCAAGGTTTAACACAGAAATCAAATTCATAAATATATATAATTATCATTATAAAATTAAACTCAATTGTTTTAACCTTCATGCAGTACCATTTTGATTCCTTACTTGGAAGTCGTTATAATAATAACGTGCAAGCAGGTATATTAGTATTTTAAAGTACTTATTAGTTATAAGGGCTGTATACTGGCGGTTGCTTTTCCTATTGTCGCCAACATTGTTACTTATAACGGATAAGTGCCAAGATTTAATACTGAAATCAAACATACATATAACTATCATTATCAAAATTATCGATATTTAGCAATAAGTCGCGAAGTTTTTCCTTTTAAACAGCGTATATTATTTTTATGTTGGTCAATACTTTCGTTAAATAAACTCTATCAACACTCAAAGCAATATTATATTTAATAATTATCAATTTGTTTATGTGCAGAGTTATCGATGTTGATCAAAATATCTCGCTTTTGATATGAATAATTATCTGGAAATATGGCATTTTCGAAAAATTTATTAACCGGTTATCAGCGACTTCCTGACTACAATCTGGAATCGCTTCTTGATGTTTCTCTATAACCGATAACTATCTCTATGTCTTAATTAGTCGCATGTTCAGGTTTAAAGACATTTAATATATTGAGTGGTGGATAACTTGGTTCGTGAAAATTGGATTATTAGATTAAAAGCTATATCGGGTGAATTTTTTTTTCCTTTGGAATTCTGGATTTTAAATTCTAGATTTTTTTTATATCTGGACTTTAAACTATTTTTACTTACAGTTTTTAATCAGCTTTAACTACTTCATAATCGCTACAGCTAACAGCACCTTCATCATTTAAACTGCAAAATTTTCAATTTTTGGAATTCAAATGCAACCAACAGCCGCAAAAGTTGAACATCAAATGAATTTTAAAATGGATTTTAGTTCTATTGTTGAAATAAAATCTTAGTTATTGTTAAGATGAATCTTAGTTATTGTTGAAATGCGTTTAAACAATGCACACTATTACAAAAACATGATTTGTAATTTATTAATTCAATCAATTGTTTTATTACTTCTATTGTTTCGGTGAAATAATGGTATATACAAAACTAACTTTCATTGATTAGAAATGGAATATACAAGGTGTCCCCTTTTTCCTGCCCTTAACATAGATTTTTAAAATCCCATTTCATATCGTTTCTAATGATATTCTTTTGAGCAATTAAACCATTTACAAATGTCATAGTTGCAGCTTTAAATGCATAAATTAGTAGTTCCACTAATTTTTGCGAAAATATAACAATTCCATCTAAAATTCCTCTATATTTTATTAACTTTTAAAAGTTTAAAATTTTAAGACTGTATGCTAATGACAAAACATATTCAGCTTCATTCGTAATAGTTAGTTTGTACTTTTTTAACTAATAAAAATTACGTAAACGCTAATACGACATTCGTAAACGATGAAATAGCTTTTATATATTTTTGGAAACGAAAACTGACACATATTGAAGGTCAAGTGGTTGAGGGTAAAGAGCGCTAGCCTCCCGATGAGGTGACCCAGGTTTGAATAGCAGAGGTGACTGGTCGATACCAAATCTGCATCGAACTCACGCTGACTACAGTAATGACGTAAAATATTCTCACAAAAAAGTTTCCCAGCTAAACTTAAAGAATTCCAAAAAAAAATTTACAAAAAGCTGTGATATCTCATGGGTTAGAGCGTTCGCTTTCCAATGTGGTGAACAGAGTTCAAATCCCATCAATAGCTGGTTGATACAAATTCTGAATCCGGCTTGTACCTACCACAGTGCTGACATAAAATATCCTCAGTGGTTAGAGTGCCCTTGCCGTCAGGCTTTCCGTGGGAGGTTTTATGTGGTTTTCCTCTCAATGTGACGCAAATGCGGGATAATTCCATCAAAAAGACCACCACGAAGGCAAATTTCTCCGAATCCTTGATCCAGGAGTTCTATTGTCTTCTGGATTGGGTTCAAAATAACATGGTTATGGAATTGAACAAGGGTAGTCTTAAACCCAAATATTGGGTCGGCTGTTCAACGACTGTTATAAAATAAAAGAAGAAAATAATAGAATCTCTGTATCCGAAATATTGACTGCCAAATTGTAATAAGAGAGGATTAAAAAAGCAATAAAGATTGGGTTAGGACTATCAAACTCATTCAGTTATCCATTCCTGTTGATTTTTAATTTCTGCAAAAAAATGCAAATGTTTGAGCAACTTTTTACTGAATTTATATATTAAGTATCTAAAAAATTAAGCCTCATAGCCATCATATCATTTTGAAAATAGAACGCGCATTTTGTATGTACCAAATATTCAGTAGAGGATAATGAAATTGATGAAGGTCGATTTAAAGGTTTACATTTTTAAAAGTATCGGAAATATGAGGCTCATAAGAGAAGTGCCTAAAACATAAGCATACTTTGCACCAGCTACTTCGAGCAAATACTCTGGATGCACACAGTTTTCTGAAGCTTTAAAGCGCTTGCGATTTGCATCCACAAACTTTTTAAAAACACATTTTTGAATTTCACGAAATGTATGCATTTTACTCCCAGAAAAGTTGACTTACTTTTATCACATGTACG
The DNA here is from genome assembly GCF_043381705.1 of Parasteatoda tepidariorum. Lineage (NCBI taxonomy): Eukaryota > Metazoa > Arthropoda > Arachnida > Araneae > Theridiidae > Parasteatoda > Parasteatoda tepidariorum. The sequence continues at coordinate 35,884,008 of NC_092209.1, read as the reverse complement.
AGGTCTGATAGGCCAGAATCCTGGTACGAACCTGTGACTCCTCTCCTGCGAGGGAAGCCTATCATGTCTACGGGTTTTTTCAATTTTCCGAATGCCTTACTTTATAGCGGGGTGGACTTATTACGTACCTGAGGCACGTTGCATTTGTGGTACGTTATTACGTACCACAAATTACGTACAACTGACAAAGATTATTGATAAACCTACACTTATTGATAAACATATACCTGTTAAACAACCTAAAATGTGTAATTCTTATTGTTTTTGTTTATTTTTTATTTATTTATTTATTTTTATTTTTTTGTCTTGATGGCGCCGCATAAAAAACTAAAAGTGCTCCCACTGCCTTGAATATTCACTTGATTTCCAGCTGGCATGATGATATTGCCAAGTGGTATAAGTAGGAGCCGAGATAGCTTGGTTGGTAGGGCACTGGGCCCATGTCCAAGAGGTCGTGGATTCGATCCCCGCAGACTGAAAACTCCCCGTGTAGTAAATGGTGACTGATGGACGTGAAATCTGTCGAATCACAAAGTCCTCCATGTTCCCATATTAAACCATACATATGGGGGTATTAATTCAGGAGTTTCCTTGTCTTCCGAATAAGTTCAAAATTACAAGGCTACGGAGTTGAACATTAATAGTCGTAAATCCAAAATTAAGTTTGCTCTCTAACGACTGTTATAAAATAAAAAAGTGACATAAATAAAAAACAACAGAGCCGTGATGGCTCAGGGGATAGAACGTTCACCTTCCAATGCGGTGAACCGGGTTCGAATACCAGCAATGGTTGGTCAATTAAAATTCTGCATCCGGCTTGCACCGACCACAGTGATGACGTAAAATATTCTCAGTTGTAGACGGTTAGAGTACCCTTGCAGCCAGGCTAACCATAGGAGATTTTCTTGGTTTTCCTGATCATGCAATGCAAATGCTGGTTAACTCCATCAGAAAGTCTTCCAAGAAGGAAATTTTCTCCCTATACTTGATACAGGAGTTCCCTTGTCTTCTGGATTTGGTTCAAAATTAGGAACTGCAGAATTGAACATTATAACATTTGTAATCAAAAACCCAAAAAATTCAGAAGCTTTCTTACTTAAATATTCGCAACAACAGTAATTTTTTATTTCATAAAATCATTTTTGTTTTTCATAAACATGGTTTCATCCATAAGAATTCTCAAATTTCATAAAACATTGTTCCTTTTTTAACTTAATAGAATTTACTAATCAATATTATTTAATAGCTTTAAATGTATGTCATATGGTTACATCAGAATCTTTACTTAAATTACAATATTTAAATACCAACTACACTTTTAGAATTTTCATTCTAAAATTACGGGAAAATAACCGGGCAAATTCTGTCTATCAGTTTACGGTTAGGACAATAAATTAAACTATAAAGTTTACGGTTTAGAACATTTCGTTACTTTTACTGGTTCGTAACCGTTTTCAACTGGTATGGTTAAAAAACCGTGAATGCAAAACTAAATGTTTAATAGCCATTTAGAACTAACATTGTTCCAAAACTATACATATGATATTTAATTAAATATTATAGTTAGGTTGCGTTAGACTTTTTGTTTGGTTATATAAGGTTCCTTATTAGATATTGGACATTATAGTTGGATTCAATTAAGTGAACTTTGAAATGTTGTAAGATTAGTTTTTCTAGAGGTGACATCCATCGTGAGAAGATGGGAAGTAATAGATTTTTTGTCCTAAGCAACTCTGCCGTGCTGCTATTTATACGTGACTGAGAGTTTCAAATTCCAGTAGTCTAGGGTCACCAAATAAAGAGAGTAGGACACAGAAAACCTTCATGTGTTGGAGGAATGGAGTAAATATTATGATGTCAACCACTGTAAGTTTTAACCCTCGTTTAGTCAGTCATAATATTGTTAGATTAGCCCTATCAATTGAAGTATATACCCAGATGCAAGGGAACTAAGTAGCTTTATAAGGTATTTACCACTTACTTATTAATATCAACTTGTGAAGCATACACTGTAGTGTTAGGCAGCCATTGATTAACAATAAAAATATGAAATCGTAACTTTTATCACAAGGCTTATCTTTCAGCTAACAAAGAACGTGCGCTTCATTCCCATTGGTTGTAGGCCTAGTTGGCTAGGATATAATTCTGGTTGTTTAACTGTATAAGTTGAAAACAGTGAATAACAGTTAACAGTTTGAATAATTTTCACAGTTAACAGGTTAAATATTGTCTATTTATGGTTTTATGAATGCTTTGGTTGAACATGGCTGAATAAAAATTAAATTATAATTATTTAACTATTTTTTCGGAGCAATTTCTAACAGTGTACTTTTCTTATTATCATTTTTCAAGACTGTCCAAACATAGATAATCCTCTGTATATTGAGGATTATTTGAACCGCAATAAAGAAGTTTTTTTACCACCGAAATTAAAGGAGTAATTAAAACATTTACATCAATATTTATACGTCTAAAAAAGTGTCAAATATTTATTTACGGGGGGAAAAAACAAATATGAACTTAAATTATTAACAACAATAAATACAGAATACAGATACAAGCATTGAGTTAAGTTTACATGAGCAAACTGAACAACCAGAAGACTGTTCTGTTATTCACTTTTTTGTTTGTATTTTTTTCATCTTAGTATTTTTTGTTCTTTTTCTATTGAGTCAATAATCTGACTTCTCTGATACGAGAACTTATGTCAAAATGCTGGAATTGGTACAAAGGGTCTAACTCTCCGGTATAGCAGTTTTGTAAAAAAAGCTTGGAAACACAATAAAATAAAAAGAAAAATTAAGCAATACGTATGCTATCTTTTCATATACTGATTCAAATACATAAGCAGAGCAACTTTTCATTAATTGCAAGCAGATATTAAGAAATAATAGCACAAGGGAAAATATCTTGCAACAAAAATAATTACTGTCTAGCAATCAGGAGATAAACCCTAAATCAACCCGTCATCTCGTGATATCAAATTCTTTTCATGAAAATGATATCACGCATATTATACTGGAGAATGGCCGATAGACAAAAATAATTTGTAGTTCTTGCTTCATACCATTCTTCAGTAATGTGCTAATCATCTAAATAGGTATTTAAATATGAAAAGTGCAGGGAGGGAAACCACCTGTATTGTAAAATCTATCATGTTTTACTAAATACTTTATTTTGAGTTGAATTCGAGATCTAAATATGAATTGCGTAATTCATTGTTTTATCCATGATTAAATATTGGATACTAATGTCATGATCTAAAAATAATATAAATTAAAGTTAACATTTTCTCTGCTTACATGTTCTTTTCAACAGGCTTACTTTTTCCCTCTTCAAGTAGAATTTACTTCTTTTGGGTAATTACTTAATTAATAAATTAATTAATTAATTAATTTTTAATCACTTCATTAAGTAATTTATTTATTTATTTATTTATTTATTTATTTATTTATTTATATATTTATTTATTTATATATTTATTTATTTATTTATTTTTTTAGTTATTTAGAAGATTGGAAAAATCTTAGAAAACATAGTTTATCTTATATGGTTTCTATGTCTGACAATTGTGAGCTGTAGTGTTGAAAGAGATGATGCCAGGTGCCAAATAAAACAAGTAATTGATTATTTCTGAATAATATTTCCTGAAATCAATCACACACAACCTGTCAAACATGATTTAAATACTGACTGAAATTGATTGATATTTAAACTGCTTTCTACTCGAATGTTGACATCAGAAATACTAGCGGTAAGTAAATCATTAGATTACACAATTACAAAGGAAAAAACATTTCTGTTGTAACTCGTATTGTATTAGCTTTGAAACGCACTATTTGCACTAACATACACAGATAAAAGCTTAAAATTTATAATTCAACTTCAGTATATTTTAGAAGAAATTGTTTGAGTAAGAGTAAAGAAGCAATTATTGTAATAAAAACAAAATTAACCTTTTGTTGTTGCAACAATTTTTTGTTAGAAAAATATTATTTTTCTCTTCTAAACAATTTCTTTGTATTAGATAAGTGTCCCAAAACTCCTAACTACTATTTAGGGATTTCACATTTGAGCAAAATACCACTCAGGGAAAATTACCCAGCTACAAAACTATTTTCAAAATCTTTGGGGAACAGTTTCACAAGGAAAGGAAATAACAAAACCAAAGTTCTCGCATTGAAAGAAATTTTCCCTACATGCGTTTCCACGTAAAGCAGCTGCTGTTTACAAATCTAAATTATCCACGTTTACCCAATGATTGACGCTAATGTGAAACACATTCTCTTTCCTAAAAGAAAAATATACTGTACTTGGAAACATGATTCTTAGATTACAGTAAATTAAAGATTTTGTTAGATATGGTGGAAATTTATAAAGAAAAAATTATGTTTGGAATAATGAAGGAGTTGTAAGTTTTATGTAAGATCACAAGCTATTTAATTGATTTAATCTTCCTTGGTACCCGTTGACACGCATTTATTTATGATATGTATCTATACCCAATAAATAAATATTAAACAGCTTCTTAATTTACTTCTTTTAGAGATTTCCCAATTTGTATGAAAACTAATTTTTTGCGCAGAAAAAAATTGTTGTTTTGTTTAGATTTTTTTTTTCGTTTTAAATGCTATTTATTGAACAATCTTCATATTCGTAATATATTTTTTGCATTGTCACTTTAGAGCTAGTTTTTTTCTTAAACTCATTACATTGCTTTACATCTGTTTAATAGCTATTTAATTGTTTTTGTATTGAGAATTTATATATTCGTTATCAACAAAAATATAATTACTTGATAACTGACCTGAATACTGTTAACTGATTTTTGAGTAAAGACGCAAAGTGACATAAAATAACTTGCTCTAATATAATACAGAATTTTTGAATATAATAAAATATCACAACCAAATTTTCACATAAACTTGTTACATTACAACCTGTAACACATTTGCAAATTTTTATGGTAACCACATTTGGTCTTCATGAAGATTCTCAAGCGTGTAGCAAGTTTTTCTGCTGCGGTCTACAACTCAACTTATATTGATAATTTTCCCATTTGTTACACAAGGAATTTTGAAGCTTATTACAAATCATTGGTACTAATATGGGTCAAATGGAAAAACCATTGGATTCTCCATATGTCTCATATGGTCTTTTCCGTGCTTTAAGAAAGTCAGAAAATATGTCCTCCACCATTATTAAGTGTCTTTAGCTCTGCAGTGCCTTTAACATTCGAATTCCAATCCATCAAAGATCCATATTCAATGAACGATGAACTTTTGTGACCAAGATAGCAGATTCGTCAAGATAGCAGATAGACCAAGATTTGCCAATTTCATTGACCTCCGCTTGCGCCACTATCTTGAAAGAAGAAAAAAAACTCACAATTTTTAAACTTTTTGCTGTTTCTCCCAATTTGTATTTTTAATGGTCAGTCTTCATACACTTCATATGAGATGAAAAGAATTCTGGTAAAATTACCGAATTATATGATTATTATACCTCTGATAAAAAAAATTCTTTTGGTAATAAAATTCAAAATATATTGTTCCGTTCATAGAGTAACAGTTTACCGGAAGTTCAGATTTACAAAATTATGTTTCTTATTCAAAGATTTAGTAAAAAATTCGAAACTGAAAAGTAAATTTACTCAAATATATTACTTACGCCATGCTCTAAGTTATCACAATAAAATTTCCTAAATTTGATTACCAAATTACCAAATTTCATCACATATTATAAGACCATATTATTCTATTAAATTTACCAAAGCGCTTCGGTAAAAAAATATCAAGCTTCATGGTGTTCCCATGGAGCAAGAGATATGGTATATTTAACCATAATCTGGCAATTTTGACTTTTTTTTTTCTCAGTGTAGTAGTTGAGAGAAGGGGGAACTGGATCCTTCATCTTGCAACTGTCCATAAAATATAATATACATTTTTTTCAATAGCCCAAACATTTATTTTTGCACCTTTGTATCTTTGAGATATCTTGATGTTAGAAAGCAGGACAGATGCAGCTGAGTACCATCTATGCATTCGCAGTTCAATAAGGTTCTACGAAATGTTAATATATTTTTTGAACTTTTACAAGATTGCCAATCTGGCAATCTTGTTACGAAAATATTTTAAATCATTCTTGAAAAATTCCCCGTTNATAGATAAACAAATAATAAATCTTAGTTAAGTAAAACCAGTAGACGTGAAAAAATAATATTTAATCCGTGGCTAAGATTATCTACTAAAAATTTCTTTATAAATTTATACATTTATACAATTATTCCATGTGCAAATCCATTTCGGGCAAATCCGTGAGTAAAATTATTTACTAAAAATTTCTTTATCAATTTATACAATTTTTCCATGTGCATATCCATTTCGGGAAAATCCGTGGCTAAAATTATCTACTAAAATTTTTTTCCTTTGCTAATTTTTCCATGTGCAAATCCTTTTCGGGCAAATCCGTGATTAAATTATCTATTAAAATTTTTTTTCTTTGATAATTTATATAATTTTTCCATGTGCAAATCCATTTCGGGCAAATCCGTGAGTAAAATTATTTACTAAAAATTTCTTTATTAATTTATACAATTTTTCCATGTGCATATCCATTTCGGGAAAATCCATGGCTAAAATTATCTACTAAAATTTTTTTTCTTTGCTAATTTTTCCATGTGCAAATCCCTTTCGGGCAAATCCGTGATAAAATTATCTATTAAAATTTTTTTTTCTTTGATAATTTATATATAATTTTTCCATGTGCAAATCAATTTCGGGAAAATCCGTGATTAAAATTATTTTCAAAACAGGCAATTTATGTTTCTCTTTTCTATTTTATATTTTTTCTTAAATAAGCATCTATTTTCTAAAACTATTTATGGTCAACTTTTTTAAATTATCCAGTATAATATTACCTTGCACACATCCATTTTGGGCCCATCCTTGGTAACTAACAAATCAATGCACAGAATAACAAATCACTTCAGCAGTGCAGTAAGAACGGCACTTTAAAACCCTCTAGTTACACTCAATTTGCGCTTTTGTTTTCATATTTGTAATCTGACAATCTTGTTGCGAAAATATTTTTAAATCATTCTTGAAAAATTTCCCGTCCACTCGCTTTATAGTCTATGTTTTATACTGTTTTTCTTTTCATTTTATTTTATTTTCTGTTTTTACATGTTATTTTTACTTATTGTGTTCTATTTTATTTGTTGTAATTTTCATAAAACCATTTTTTGAGTGCTCCTCACACTATTGTATTAATATATTTTGCTTTGGCTATATTGATACAATATCAGATAGCACTCTTTTTTGCGGATATAATCGTGTGGGCTAATGAAAATATTATATCTTTTCTTCCGGCTTTTTTAAATAAAATTTCATCCTTTTTTTTTCCTTTTTTTTTAAACTGTTGTTTGTAATTTTTGTACTTATTATTCCCCCCCCCCTTTTTTTTTCATATGTCCATAATTTTTCTTTGTTTTATCTTCATTTTGAACTTATCTAATGAGTTCAGTTTACTTGCTGCTTATGCGCAATAAATGAAACTTATTGTTTTTCTTAACTTTCTTTGTGGTTTCTTGTATATATATATACGAGGGTTGCTATTTATATTTCTGGCCTTGGCAACAGTAAGCGTTGTTAGGCGACCGCAGACAATTTTAATCGAAAGTTTGATATTTTTAAACATAAATTCAGCAGACGATTTACCATTATAGCTTCATTTATGTTGTTGACAGTAAATTGAAAAGTTCTTCTTTTTCAAAAAATGGAATTGAATCGTGAACATTTTCGTGTAATTATTTTTCATAACTTTCGACGCGGATTGTCAAGACAAGAGTGCTTCGATGAACTTAATTCTTTATTCAGCGATAAAGCGCCATCCTACAGCACTGTAAAAATTTGGTATAACGAATTTAATCGTGGTCGATGTTCGATCCAGGACGAATCCCGTGCAGGTCGTCCANAGCTGGCATCCAACGAACATATCCCTTCCACATTTCTCCCTTCTCATTACTTTTGATATTTTGCTCAAAAATGACTATATTCTGCTTCAATTTTGAATACATGGGGTTTTCAAATTTGATTTTCATTTGCTTCAAAGCTAATTTGGATCATTTTTCTCAATTTTGAAAATTATTTTTTACAGTGTGGGATCAATTAAAACAGTCCACAGTGGCTTGTGGAGTATAGCTTTTTGAAGAAGCTAATGCTTGCTATCTATGAATAGCCGACAGTTATAATTTTATATTATAACTATCGTTGAACAGCCGTCTCAATTTTGGGTCACTAATGTTCAACTCCGTAGCCTTGTAATTTTGGAGCTAATCCAGAAAACAAAGGAACTAATATTACTCAATATCGGGAGAAAACTGCTCTTATGGAGGACTTTTTGGAAAACCATATATATATTTCTAAAAATCAAGTGCTTTTTTTCTATTTTTTTCTCTATAAGTGACCCAAAAAATATTTCACAATACACATGATCATTTAAAAATAAATTAGCGTATTTGTGTTAAAAAAAAGGAAAATTCTACAACTTCAGCTAAAAAATAATTCTTATTTTAAATTCTCACTTTAACTATAGTTAGACGTAATTATAGTTATATTTAATTTGCTAATTTGCTGTATTAAGAAACATTTCACCTATGAAATTAGCATAACAGTGCATTCACTCGCAATACATTTACAAATTCTAACCGTAAGAATCAAATTTTAAATAACACATATACATTATTTTAAAATAATCAATGGAGAGATGTGTCAAATATATATATATATATATATATTTTAAATAATTTCAGGTATAATTGGCTTAAATAATTGGTTACAAAAACTTTTAGAGAGGGTCTGTCAAATGTGCAAAGTTGCTCATTTCTAAGAGCCAGCAATGTTGCATTCATGAAATATTTTAAAAAAATGAACAGAAATATAATATTTGAGGGAAAAAGAAAAAACAAACAAAATAAAAAAACGATCCTGACTGGTAGTTGAAACGTGGCATTTGTTTACGTTAGTAACTGTTCTTTCCATTCTGCTTCGAGTAAGCTAACACCATCAATTCTCTTAAGTGATACATTCTATAATCCTTCATAAAGATTCTTTCTCAAAGATTTTAATTGTTTCACTAAATATTTACACAGAAACTTAACGCAGAAACAGGCACGAGGCCATAAGGAACATACTAATTATGCATCGAAGGTGCCTGGTACACAAACCAAAAATATATCATGGTTACTATAACATAGATAAACAAATAATAAATCTTAGTTAAGTAAAACCAGTAGACGTGAAAAAATAATATTTCATCTAATTCGATGAACGATACGACTCCGTACTTATTTAACTTATTGTTAATTAAAAATTTTAACTTATGTAAAGAAACTTAGCTCAACTTTAATACACTATTTTGCTGATAAAGATTAGCTGACTCTGACGTCATTGGTTACATGTGTGGGTATGGGAGGTCTTCTTCTTCTTCTTCTTGAAGTGCAAGTACCCAATTATATTTTAACATTCAGCATTTAAACTATAAAATCATTAACCAATACACTACTTCACAATTTATTTTATTTTTATTGAAAAGAATAAATACCAGAAGCATCATGCTAATATTAGAGTGCATGTTACGCGTTTTAAACTTTTCCCCATTTCTCATACTTTCCCATTTTTATACTTTTTACCATATATAAGATGCATGGTTAAATTCAGAAGGAAGAAGTTTTAGAAAAAGTATTCACTAGTATTTTATTTGTTCAATAGATGGCAGCATTAAATTGTGAATAATTTATTTGAAGAGAAGGTTTGCTCTTTTTTTCTTTTTTGCTCTTACAAAACAAAGTTTAATAGTTATTCCTTTATTCTTAAAAATTCTAACCAAAATTTATTTTTATCTTATTATTTTAAAATGTTTAAAAACTTAACTTTCAATTGCTTGAATTTCTTTTTAATTTTACACTATTTCAGCATTTATTTAGTTATAAGTAATTAACGAGATGGCAGCACTAAGGATTTCGTTAGAGACAGCATAATAGTCTGTTAGAATTTCTAACTATAAAACTTCCAAACTATATTAATTTATTTTTTATATAGAGCTGTTTTTTTTGCTTGAAATAACTGCTACGTCAGAACTGAACTTCATATGTGAATATTGTTCTAAACAAAAAAAATATATTTTAACACCAAAAAAGTGTTCTTTTGAAGCACAAAATAGTTTCTTACGAAAACCTTACACTTCTCTCGAGCCAATGATAAATTACATATTATGACGATGATATATTTTAATATTATGACGATGATATATTAGTTTTCCTAACTCAAGAAAGCACATTCATAAGTTATAATCGATAAGGGTATAACATATAGCATATATGAAAATGGTTAATAATATTCCAAACACTAATCGGAATAACTATACCAATAAAGATTTATATTATACTCAAAAGAGTTTCTCCAATAATTAATTTCTTTTTAGATGATAATAACTTATTACAAAATACGTCTACAATGACAAGCGTGAAAGATTAGAGGAAATTAATTTAAGCCATGCACTCTCTGATATTTTAAACCAGGTCATTTTTTTTAAATCGTTACATCAGATTTAATGGTACACGTATCGCAATAGATTATACTGCTCTTCACTTAAATAATCGAAAGATTTTGCCCTTCTCTCCATTTGTTTAATTTTTCCCTTTCATTCCACGAGATAAACATTACGCTAATGTTAAGTGATCGGTAAAGAAGAAGCTAATTGGACAAAGAGGAGTACAAAATCTATCAAATACTGCACACTCACGGTAACTGAAACAAATACAGTTATAAACTAAGTCTGACATGAGGGAAGAATAAAAAATCCCAGCGTGCTTCAGAATCATAGGATTCATGTACAGTTTGTCTGAAGTAAGAACTCCCCTAGTCATTCGTCGAGACTCGTGGCGGTGACTATGGTAACGAGGTATAACTATTTCAAGTAGGGGTGTGGGTCATTGTTTAGGACAGGTTTTGGCTCGGGTAGGCGATGGAAAGGGAATCTTTTTCTTCGGTCTACTGTATTTGCCCTAGAGTGAAGAGAAGCTACCCTCCCTGAAATGCGTCATTCTTGTTTCCATAGCAGCGGACGGCTTCAGACTTTGTGACGGGGGGAGTTCTTATCGTAGGCGAACTATAAGATATTTAATTGAGATGAAATTAGTTATTTATGTAGGAAAATTGGAATACATCGTAAATTTCAAAAGAATTTCTCTTTGCCAAACAATAAAAAAAAATATTTTATTATTATTAATAACAATGCAGTACACAGTTTTTGTATTTTTTTTTTTCACCTGCAACGTTATTTTCTTTCTTTAAAACATAAGTTCTGGGGCATTAGTTTTGTAACAAGACCATTCCTTATATTGTAATGAGCCTTAGCACCATCAGGTAAAGAAATTTCAAACTTTCTTATAATTTCTGTAAAATATCCTAAAATTTCTCTCCAAGCAATCTTTTCACCAGGACAGTTCCTTCGTCCTACATATAGAAAATAAAAATGAAATTATTCTAAAAATTTCTAATAAAATATAAATATTTGTAGTGTTTAAAAATCACAGACTTTTTTGGCTATATTAAAATCTATAATCAGATGTAACATTTGTATCAAGTAAAAAAAGGTATTTAATTCCTTTTTCCTCGCTTAACCATGCAAAATTTTAAATTACAGGTGTCCCAAGTTTACGCAAGCTTCGAATTTTATGCTTTTCGTGCACTAAAATGTCACAAATTAAAGACGGCAGCACAACTGGTAGTTCAAAGGCCATTAAAAATGGAGCATTATGCAAGAGAGCAACATCTATTCATTGTTGAGCAATATTCTTATCCAAGTTAAATAATTCCCTAGTTGTGTTGTCATTTTGACAATCAGAATTTGCAGCCCAGATTATTAAATTTAACTTCATATGATTTTTTTGTGAATTTTTTTTTCTTTTTTGTCGTTTATGCAAACAAGCATGTAGCTATCCAATGTGTAAAAGAGGAAATTGAGGGCAGTTTCAATGAAATTCAAGCACAATTATGAAGAACAGTTAATGAAAATTTTGACCAAAGGACACCATTGTGAAAGCGAAACTGCAGAAGCAATGTAAGCATAGCTCTATTACGTTGTTACCCTTACTCTACATACTCTTAAATGTATGGGTATATTATTCCATACATAACCTTAGACTGTAAACTTAAGAATAAATAATAAATCACAATTTTTTTCCTCTTAAAACCTGTTCTGTCAAAAGGATGGTTTGCTTGGATTTTGGGACACTCTGTACTGCGACTTTTTTCATTCAACCTGTCGATGGCTGAGAAGTAGGTAACTCGTTATAGTTAGGTAACTCGTAATAGTTAAGTAACTCGTAATAGTTAGGTAACTCGTTAGACCAAACTTAACAAAGTACATTTTTATAAAGTTTGTTTATATAAAATTCTTTCTTGATTTAGAATTTTGAAAAATTACCTGCAATGCTGTAAAAAAGTACAACTTACCCATACTAAATGGCGCATACTGAGCTATTTTTCCACTGAGTTCTGCACCATTATTAGATAAGAACCGCTCCGGATTAAATCGATCTGGCTCTTCCCAATAGTTGGGATCATTATGAATTCCCCATAGGTTGGCCGCTATTTCTGCACCTTTTGGAAGTGTATAACCTTTTACTGAGATTTCTTGATTGAGTCTATTCATTGTAAAGGAATAAAGTTACATTAGAAATAGTTTACAAAGTTGAAAATTAATTTTGTTGAAAAATGTAATACCTTTAAATTCTGAACCAGATAAATTTTCGGATTAAATTACTGAAAAAACTTTATCATTTCTTGCAAACATCTGCTATATTTATAAAATCTTCTTTTACATAGTTTGTAAAAAAGCGAATTCGTCATTTATTTTTACTTAATAGTTTTTCTATTTCCTTTTAACCAATTTCAATTTTGTTATTAAAATAACTTCTAAAAGGAATTGTATCACTTTAGAAAAATAAATAATCGTAAATATATTGCTTTTTAATTGACAAATTTAAAATAGCATTTACTTATTAATTTTTGTGAAAAAATACTTTGCCTATAAAGTTTAAATCAGTAATTATTTTTCTATTTCAAAGCCAGTAATTACAAACGTACATTTAAAAAAAATCAGTAAATAATTTTGTAATTTTGTAAACAGTTTCAAATGCAATTATTTTTAATATAATATACGTAAATACGTGTGCACAATAATTACTTAAAAGAGTTTCAATAAAATTTTGTAGTTAAAGAAACACATTAATAAAGCTCTTTATAACGAATCTCAAAATTTATTTTGTATATTGACCTAATTTTAGCGTTGCATGTTTATTTATTAAATCTCAATTTGAATTTTATGCAATTAAAATATATCTTATATTGGCCTACACACTGTTGGAATTTTTATTCCAAAATAACCTAAAAAAATATCTAAATTTGAAGAAAAAAAATAACTTTATTATAAGTATTCTTTTTCCAAAAAATTAAATGTAATGAAATGTTACATATGAAATATAAATTATATGTTCTAAGTTATTTCACCTTCCAAAACCTTTTTATTTCATTTTATGAAAGAATTCTTTCAGAAAGAATGTTTATAGAAGAAAAGTATATAAGATAGCATTTAAAAATAGCAGTTATTAAAAAATCTTCATTTCATATTTACTCTTTCTCTAAAACTGCTCAGCATTAATTTTTCTTTCAAATATTGTTATGCAAAAATATTCTGTATATAAGCGAGTTTAAAAGTTCTATAAACTTTATCAATTGGATTTTATTTTTGTCTTCATCTGTGTTTTAAAAGAAGACACTGGTCGTCGTAATCGATACATTTTTTATCTAAATTTAGAATAAAGTACATGAAAGAAAATAGTTTTCATTTTTTCAACATTTATTCTCTTGAAGTATTCCTTTTTTTTAAATATTTCAATAATTCTTTCAAAGAAATTTTATCAACATTTTTATTTTTATTTTCAACAATTCGTTCAAAAAAAAATTTTGAAGTATTCCTTTTTTTAAAAATATTTCAATAATTCTTTCAAAGGAATCTTTCAAAAAAATTAATTCTTTAAAAAAAAACTAAACCTAGATATAAAAGAATAATTAACTTTAAAAAATATTTTTAAATGGATTTCAGGAAAAATTTCATCTTCTTTTAACTAAAGAAATCTCGCCTGAAAAAAAACTCACTTTCTTGTAGTACTAATTGGCACAATGCTTGACACTCTCTGCGCTTCCAACAATACTGCAAAAGTATAGGGAATCTCATCTCTTTCTCCGTATTTTGCTTTACCTTCCTTCCCTAAAACGTCCATTATTTCAGAATGAACCTTTCCTTGAATATCCTTATGATCAGCCATGAGTCTCAGCAGCCATAGCAAAGAACTATGTATAGTGTCACTTGCACCCAAAAATAAAATGCTTAAGTTTCCTTCCAGCATAAACTCTAGATAAATAAGAAAGAAATATTCAAACGAATGTTTACCATCTCTTGTGGTGTTAATGTTTAAAAGTCTAGTTTTATAAACATTTTAGTTTATGAAAGACATATTTATTTATGTATATTTTATATTTAACTCAGATTTCATGCTTAGCGATTACTACATTATATGAAATAGTTATATATAAAGAATATTTAAGATGTAATGAAAGCATCTACAATTTGTCCGGCATCGGAACAAAGTTAAGTACATTTTGTACAAACTTAATTTATTTGTGTGTCTTATTCGATGACACAAATTACAATAGTCGAGAAATTGCAAAAATTTTGATTATGGTGTTCTTGATATTTGGTGTTCTTCTTTCGTATTTATTTGTATATTTTGTTCCACACTAAAAATGACAATAATCACCAAAATGTAAAAGCTTTGATTATGGTGTTCTTTTTTATGTATTAAAAATAGGCTCATTATGTTTTGTGCATTCATTGCAATAGTTGATGGTTGATTAAACACGTTTGGAAAAAGCATAATTTGTAATGTCTAAGGCAAAATTTTCTTAATTTTGTTCACTTAAATTAAACTCCATGAAGTCAGCAAGAAAATTGCTTCATAGAAATTTTATCCTAAAAAACAAATAAAGCTCACTGTACCACCAATTATTCAAAGTGATTGTATTTTTCACGGCTGACGCATTTATTAGCTAAAATATTTTACCAAAACACTTTAGCTATCCAAATGCTCTGAAAAAATGAAGAAAAATATTAACAGAATTAAAATCATTAAAAAAACACACTAAAATATCCCGGATCAAATTAAGGTAAAAAAATACGGGCAGTCGCGGTGCCGCCACTTTTTACCGTAAAATCTATATTTACTGAAACATGTTGCAGAATAAAAAATATGATATACCGTAATTTTAACAATAATAGCTACGGTAAAATCACTGAATCACTATAATTAAATAAATATTACTGTAAAAATTACGATGTAATATTTTATGGTAAAAATAGATTTTATGGATGATGCACCCAAAGTGGCGCTGATTTAATAAGTAATTTGATCCGAAATTTTTTGCGGTGCACTTTATTAAAAAAAAATAATGCTAACAGAGAAACGAAGTGATAGATTTGCTTTAGATCTCTTTACTATTTTTCCAAAGACTCAAGCGTCGATTAACATGAATTATAATTCATTTTACTCAAAATTTATTTAAATGTATAATTTTAAAAATACACAAAAATCAGTTTTAAAGGGAACGACAACTATAATGAAATAAATATTACTGTAAAAATTACGGTATAATATTTAATAGAAAAAATGGTTTTTACGGAAGAGGCACCGAATATGACGGTATTTCATACCAAAATTTAATCTGGAATTTTTTACATTGCTCTTTAGAAAAAAAAGTAATACTTGCAAAAATAATAAGTGCTATATTTGCTTTAGATTTCTACTATTTTGCTAAAAACTTCAGAGTAGCTAAACATGAATTATAACTTTTTCTGATTCAAATTTATTTAAATGTATAATCATATAAAATTTATATTATTACCAAATGCATCAAATATAAAATGTATATAGAATCACAAAAAAAAGAGGTTAAAAGGAAACGATTACACAAAATAGGTACCTGAAAAGAAATGCTCCGTGTTATCTGTTTTCGCCATGGACTCGATTTTCTTCAAGTAGGAATTAATAAAATCTTGAAGACCATCTGCATCAGTGGAAGATTTATGGCGAGCAATTTCTTCTCTGAAAGTTAGAATAATTTTTCTTAAAATAAAACACGAATTAACTTATCGAAATGCAGCATAATATATAATGAAAGGGGAAAATAGGAAATAACGAGACACGAAATGAATAAAATGTTTTTAGAGATTACCTACAAAAGTTAGACGCAAAAGTTTGTTGATTAATATTTTCATTTTAAAAAATTTATTTTAGACAGATATGTATTATAATTTTTATTTTTATCATTTTGAAAAATAATATTTTTAGGAGTTTACCAAGTAATGTGATACTGTTTTATGATTATTCTTTTTTCCCAAAAAATTAAGTGCAATTAAATGTTACATATAAAGTGCAAATTATATGTTCTACGTAAATTTCACTCTCCAAACATTTTTATTTCATTTTATTAAAAAAAAACTTCAATACAAAGAATATTTCCTGAGGGAAAGCTTATAAGATAGCATTTAAAAATGGTTAATGCAAAAGGTTATTTATTTTGTATTTGCTGCTTCTCTAAAACTGTCCAAAAAAAATTTTTTTTTAATATTATTTTGCAAAACTATTCTGTATATCAGCAAATTTAAAAATTCCACTAAGCCAGCTTCGTAAACTTTGTCCAGTGAGTTTTAAATTCACTTTCATTAATGACAAAGTATGAGCTGCGATGGCTCAGTGATTATGACACTGAACTGTCATTGTGATAGACCGGGGTTCAATTCCCTGTGTCAGCTTGAAACCCGACCAGCTTCAGATGAATGGGTACCAGCTTTTCTGGAAAGTAAAGGCCTGTGCGCAGTACTGACCACATAGACGAAAGCAAGGTCATGAGATTGTAGAGCCTTTACCTTCATGACCCCCTGACCACCAACGGACTGTTATGAGAATGCTTTACTTTCATCTTTTGATGTTAAAGGGTAACTTGTAACAGTTTTTCTTAAAATGGTGAACAAAAACAATGCTTCAATCCTTAGAAGAATTCATATTTGTTAAACTTCAAGTAAATATTTTTAAAAAATAGAAATTCTTTTAATTAAATATTCCGATTAAAACCACATATCAGAAATAGTTAATATCAGAAATAGTTTAATTTTAAGAACAATTTACAATTAAATTAGTTACCTAACGAACATTCCAAACTTTTTAACGGTTTCAGCTGCTTTGTCATATCCAAAAAGTCTGAAGAACTCTAAATATTTTCTTAGACCAGGAATAATACTTGCAGGTTCGGAAGGGCTCAAATATGCAAATGCTGTTTCCATAAATTCTAAGGCAAGCTCTATTTTTTCTGCTTCTTTTTCCTTATTTAGTCTACGGCCAATCAACAAAGACAATATATTAGAAGCTACAGAGATGGCTAAAGGTTTAGAAATATCAACTGGCTTTCCTCCGGTTTTTGATAATTCATCCTTGAAACTTTCAACTTCATCCTACCAAAGTAATTATATGATTTAAAATAATGCGTAATTTTTTATGCATAAAATATGTGGCTGCACATTTCA
The DNA here is from genome assembly GCF_043381705.1 of Parasteatoda tepidariorum. Classification (NCBI taxonomy): domain Eukaryota; kingdom Metazoa; phylum Arthropoda; class Arachnida; order Araneae; family Theridiidae; genus Parasteatoda; species Parasteatoda tepidariorum. Next base: position 35,866,305 of record NC_092209.1, on the reverse strand, counting down.
AACATTTTTAAAAAGCACATTACAAATTTAGATTTTTTTCAGCTTAAAATGATTTTTACTACCCCATAGCAGTTTTCTTTCGCTACAAAAATTTAAAGATTGGATTTTATGGAAAAAAATGCAACAATAAATTATAATATTTTTTTATTTTGTTGTTGTTTATCTCCCACATAGTCTGACTCCATCAGACCAGATCTAAGAATCCGTTGGCATTCAAAAAATCATAAACAAGAGGAGATGCGTGAATTCCATACAATCAAAGCAGTCCAAAATCTCCAAATGTCCAGATAAGTTACAAACAGTCCAAAATATGTTCAGGTGAAGCCTGGTGCGCACTTGTGGCCAAAAGAGTATGTTTTTATACCCTCAGAAAAGTGTAAACTCTTTAAGTGGCCACTGGCGAGGTGCGAGATGGTGGTTCAGATTTTCCTACTATAAGAAAGGGTCAAGGCTAAGCCTGGTCTACTACCCCGGTACCAGTGGTAGGTAGGAGGTATCATTTTGTTTCAGAAAAGTTTAAGATATGATAGATTTATGGAAGAAGCGGGGGAGAGACTTCAGCCTGCTTTTGGAAGACTATATGTTAAGTCATTTTCATGGAAATTCAAGTGGGAAGGAATTCATTGTAGTATATGTATATTATGCTGAGGGAAAATGTGTTTTAATTTATGTGTTTTAAGTCTTGTCCCCTATGTGGTCCAGTTATTATGATGTTGCATTGAGCTGCGACTAACATTCAGTTTATCGTAATTATATTTCCTCAGAATAACCAGTCACAAGACTCTTATCTGTAGCAAGAAGTTCACTTCTGAAAACAGAATAGAAGTCTGGGATACGTTGACATAGAGAAACTGTATCTTAAATCTGTTGTTTTTTATTCTAACTTAGAGAAATACAGGCTCATTACAATAACTTTTTAAATAGATAAACATCCTTTAGTTTATGCTTTTAATTTTATAACTTGTAAATTAAACTTTATGTTAGATTTAAATATCAAACTTAAAAAAAGATTTGAAAAAAATTCTTTTTTCCAGAAATTGCATTTATTGCATAAATTATAATGTAACTTTTAATTATTATTTACTATAATTATTAAATTTTATTACCTATTGTTGAAATAAAATTTTTCCAGAAGCATTTAAATTTCTGAAATCATTACTTAGTAAACTAAAGTTAGTACTTCGTAAAACAGAAATTGAAAATACCGTAATTAAATCTTCCCAAGATTGTCTTCCAAGACCTAAGTCACGTGCCGCAGAGAGGCAAAATCTCCGTTGTTCGATCCATTTATTTCCATTTTCAACTTGAAATCCTAACGAATACAAATATTGAAAACATTTCAACCAGTAACAACATTTAGTAAACCAGTAACAACAATTATAAACCAAGTAACAACAAGTAAACAGTAAAAACAATTTGAAATAAAAGTATCTATTTCTGCTTTTTTTCAATAAGTATTATATTTTTAAGTAGTATTAAAACATAATTGACCAAAGTATTGTCAAATAAAATTTTTTAATTAATTAATTTTTATATTCCAATACCACAACACTGCCACTAAGTGTTAATAATATGAAGGTGAGCAGTTCTAACCAAAACGGCCGTCAGAATTGTTTATTTGCTTCTGCGTATTATTTTCAATAAGTATTAGATTTTTAATCAGTATTAAAACGTAATCAATTAAAGTGTCATCAAATAAAAATATTTAATGAACTAATTTTTTTTAAATAAATTTTTACAGTTTTCGTCAAATTTGAATAGAAACGAAACCTAAATATTACCAATATTAAAACTTATTTAGCTTAGTTTTGTTGTTTATGTTGCTTTAAGTAAGTAATCGTTAACAAACTTTATCTTTATTCATTATCAAGTGATAAACAATCGCATTTTATCATAAAAAAATCAAGATACTTGTAGCAAATACAATATTTTTTTTATCTCAAAACAAAGTTCAATTAAATTTTATGATTAATTTCATAACACAAAAGATAAATATCAAAAACTATTTCAGATTCTTGTCGGCGCTTTTCATGACTAATACTTGTATTCGTCTATAAACTATTTATTTATCTCGTATTTAAGGATATTTCTATTCTGATTATAACAATGTTTACTACGCATTTGTTGAAGTTATCTTCAACTTTTTAATTAGCATTATACCGTTTACGTTTTAGTCATTTTAACTATTTAATTGCGATATTTTATGGTATGTTAATTGTCGAGTTTAGTGGAAGAACCGGCTAACTGACATTTTAGTGAATTTGAGTAAATGAGACTAAAAAGTTTATACGTTCCGCCTTTTTGTTTTTTCGTTAAATTTTTATATTTTTTATGTGTTTGTTAAGACATATTTCACAACAATTTTGAGGGTGCATTTATTTGATTCTAACTGTTTTATAAAGGAAGAATTTAATGATTTTTCTGCCTAGCATTTGCTTGTTTTCCGGACGATTTTTAATATTTTTCATGAAAAATAATTTCATTTGAATAGATAAAATAAATATACATATATTTATTTATCATAGAATAAAATTTTAGAAAAAAGTTCATAGAATAAAATTTTAGCAACCTTAATTTGAGACAAACTGGCCTTGTTAGTCCACCGATCAAAAATGATTCAGAGCAACCTGAGCTCAACTTTTGAGAAGTAGATGTGTCGTTTCAATTGGCAAGCATTCGGTAATTTTTAATTTCAAAAATGTATTATTTAAAATAGCGCTTATTATGGTCAAAATGTTACGAAATTTTGTTACAGGTATTTCTGAAATTAAATATAAAAGCATTTTTTCTAGATTTAATACAGGAAATGTCTAAGTATAGTTGTTGAAATACAAATTATTTTCAACTTTTCATTAAAAATTTCCAGTTTCATGCAAAAATTGCACATAATTAATAAAAATGTTTATGAAACAGTTTTGAGTTTTTTTTTCTATCGTGGTAAACTACGAGTTCATGATTAGTTTCGCGATTCTCATTTTTCATAATGTAGATTAACACTTCATGAATTTCCGCGGTTGAACACCTACAGTAAATATGCAGTTTGTTTGGTTTTTTTTTTCGTTTTTTTTTTCTCTTTTTCAATTTCTTAACCCTGAATATGGAAGACACATGTTTAAGGAACAAGATCACATTCGCCTTCAATAAGAATTCTTTAAAACGAAACTATTTAGAATTTCCTCAATATGGTGAAATCCAGAAAAACCTCTCGTGGTTAGCCGAATGCCAATGAAGCTCTGATATGTCTCTACCAAAGTGCAGTTTGTATCAACACTGTAATCTCTGCTGGTAGGGAACAAAATAAAGTTTAACTATCTATCTCTGTGATTCGTTCAAATGCAGATTTAATGTGTCTCCGCTGAGCTATGCCGATTTTTATGAAAAAGATGCCATTAGTTTTGTCAAACATATGAGTACGCTTATTTTGGATTTAACTCTTAAGATTTTAAGCAAGTGCACTTATCTTAAAGATTGTTAATGAGCCCCTTCTTATTTACAGTTTAAAATTAATTATCCGAAAAATAGAAAAATGTTTGGTAATAGGTAATATGTTTTTTTCTTTTTTTTTATCGTGTCCATGGACAATTGAATGGCCTCTTGTGCCTTCAAAATAGCATCCGTAAGCTCCAATACATCATTACTGTAAAGGATCTCACGAAGTTCTGGAGCCAGTGGCACCATACCCAGTTGTAAAACATATGGGGTAAAGGCTGGGCACTCGAGAATGTGATCCGGGAAAAGTTGGACATCGGTGCAGTTCTTGCAGGGAATATAAGTTCTTATTTCGTCGGGAAGAATTTTCATCCCTTTAAAGTGGTTTGTTCTTAGTCTAGTAATTGTTGATGTTAAGATTCGGGAACAATTAAAGTCAGTAATGAGGGGTTTCCTGAAGGAATGGGGCAGAAGTCTGTGTCTTGCAACTGCATTTGCGTCTGCAAGCGTGATGGTGGTACAAGGTTGGTCGTCACCTCTGCCTTTCTTAGCCAAGGAGTCCGCCTACTCGTTACCCTCAAGGCAATGTGTTAATATGTTATATGTTTATGGATAATAAGTTAATTTAGTGCTGTTTTAAGATGTACTATATATAAATATACGCATCACGATATCAGTACTAGGGAAACAGATTTTTTGCAGCCTACACCGAATGGAATACGTATCGGAGAAAAATGCTAATTATGGTAACATTTGACTATCAAAAGTTGGTCTGCAGCAATAGAATTATGCCAAATACTGAACATTGTTAATATTCCTTTTGAGAGGACGAACTACTAAACACATGTTTTGCTTATTCCAATAATGTAAAGTCATGAAAAAAAGCAGCATATAACAATAAATAAATAAAAAAAATCTGGTATTTTAAGTTATTTAGTTAATTGTGTCCGTATATCTCTTTCAATTTTGTGCATGATTTTGTAATGTTGTTCATCACCAATTTATTGATTATTAAATTTCATTTGAAAGCGAAAACGAGTATTCAGCTAGTAACAATAATTAATAAACTGAATAAAGTTGTCTAAGCACTGAATACTGTTTCTTTTCAACGCGATTTTGCTTGGAAAAAAAAATTTCATTCTTTACCAAAGCAGTATGCTTGAAACACAAACTAATGCAAACCAGAAACAAAAAATTTTTATAATAAAGCTGTTTAAGGGTTAGTTTTCTTGTCTTTTCTAGTTATTGATTCGTAAAAAAATATTAATTCCTCTTTTCAATTTTTTCATTTTCACCAATTTTGTTTCCTTCCCTCGCCTTAGCGGTCGATTCCAAGTGATTTTCCATTTTCTAGGGTCGTTTATTGAATATTTGTCGCCAAATCACTTAACCGGTTTTTCCATCCAATAAATACTCAAATAATGTCACAGATCCGGTTCTTCCACTGAGTATCTTTGAAATGAATAGATTTAGAAATATAAATGAACGTTAAAATGAGATAAGAATAATGACTTTCTATAACAACTAACAATTAAAACCAAATAACTATTCACTAATTAATAAAATAGGAGCTTTCACTGAAAAATGTCAATTTTTTAAAAAATGTCACTTGGCTAGTTCTTCCACTAAGATCTTTAATTGCTTGACGATGAACCAATGTGGTTTAAAAATTTCAAGCTAAGTCAAAATATGTAGGAAGTAACATTATTGATTTAAATTTATTTATGATTTTGATAATTATTTTACTTATTTATGTTCTATTTTAGACTTTTGTAATTTTCATATTCAACCTCTCTCGTAAATGTTCCGGTAAAATAAATTTATAAAGTTTTTTTTTTTTTTGCGAGAGAGAGTGACCAAAAATTGATGAAGTAAATATGTCACATAAAATTCTATTTCAATTTTGAACGTAGCTAATTAGTCATATAAACAGAGCAGTATTGTTTAAAATATCAATTCATGCTTAGAAAATTGAAATGGATTCTTAAATTTATCCCATCGGAATTGTTGATTGTACCTTCGGGAGAGGGAGGTTAGATAACTGCAAACAATCAAACTAAAATATATTCTATTCATTTACAAGTAAGTGAATAATTCCTTATACTAAAAAAAAGAAAAGGAAAATTTGTGAAAATCGTGAGAGTTAAGTGAGCGATGTCGAACGTAGAGCTCTAAAAATGAAACAAATATTTTGCATCCAACTTCATATTTATATTGCAAAGCAATGAGAGGCCTTTTTTTTATCTTTTTGAAAAGTTAACTGCATTTACAAATTATATGATTCAAAAAGCAGTCAGTTATCAATAGTCTTATTCTTTGAAATTACATATGAAAACCTCTTTTTACGTTAGACCATAAATTATTCATTCAAAATCCATCAACCTAGTTCAAAAAAGCAAGAGCAGAATACGAAATTTATTTTCCTTACAATGCTTTATTATTTACGTTTAGATTCTTTATCATCCCCAGAAATGTATAAATAAAAAGTATTACATTTTTTTCAATTAATTAGCAATCTATATTCAAGAATCCGTAAATATTACAAAATAACATTAACATCACAAACACAAATGCATGCGACGATTCTCAGTGATTTTTTTTCTACTTACCGATACAGGGTAAAGAATCAAATTGTTCTTGTGCTCTGTCTAGAGCTGCAGGATGAGATAGTACTTCCTTGGCGATGTTGTAATCATTTATTATTATTGTATATTTATTTCCGAAATATAAACTGAAAATAGAAATGCACACAATCAGGAAAATGCATTAAAATAGCAAAATATAAGGATATTATAAAAACTTTTTTAAAAGATGAACATTTTACAGCTGATTAAGCGCGTGAATTTGGCAAGATTTTGTATGCACTCTCTGCGAATGATATCTACCGATTAACTGGTTTCAGAAACACATCGAACATGATATTGCCGATTTTATTTATCCCATGAATTGCATGAGTCATTATATATCACTAACTACATTGTGTGAAATTTTATGTATCAAACCTTTAATATAACACAATTAAGCCCTCATCACGTATAGTTCATTAAAAAACCTGAAGAAATTTGATCATGCTTTTATAGGGTCAAGTGGGGTAATTATGACAGTGAGGTTATTATAACCAGCGCCATTTTTAAAAATTTCGTCCAGAATAAAAATGTGTATATTTTGTTTGATGAACCTTAAAATAATTGTTAGATAAAAATATTGAGCTAATTTTGTAATTATTTTGTATAAGAATGCAAATTTTTGAAAAGCTGGTACGGCACACGTTGATTTAAAATGGTTTTAACTCTCAAAGGAAATTTTAGTGGTAAGGGCTAAAAAAGGTTTATAATTAAGCCCATGGTGTTTATTTATACTTTTGATCATAATATTCTGTCTAGATTAAATATTATTATTTAAAAGTATATGGCAAAAAAATCCATTTTAATGGGATAATTATGACCATGCTTAATGTTAACTTAAATTTTACTGCTGTTCACTTGCCGACCGGCCTCTGTAACTGGCCTTGCGTCAGAAAGGTTCTGGGTTCGAATACCGGGAAAGACATGGATGTTCTTTCATTCTCTGTACTATTTGTTCTTACTGTTGGAGAAACGTTGACCCAACTAATATGGTGCCCATGAAAGAGTGGCCAACAAATCTGCCCTTCAGATGCCTGTATGGCAAAAGGTACTTCTCCAGGTGGGCATTGGAAAAAAAGTGCTGTTCCGTTGCGGAAAAATGAATAGGATATACATTAAAAAAGTTTCATCCTTTTAACTCTTAAAAAAATCTGTGGGAATCTCTTACGGTGATAAAAAAAAAAGAAACAGAGGCATCGAAAAGCTAAAAGAAAATATAACAAACCAAGAAAGATAACAAGATGGAAGATATCAAGAAAGATGACAAGAGCAAGAAAATTAAAATTTTCCTATATGATCCGAATTACCCAAAATATTTAGTTCTTGAGATTTTTGGTGGGGAAGTTATGATCACTTCTTTAAAAGCTTACATTCCTACCTTCTTTTCCCTAAACCCACCATAAATCATCAGAACATTTAACTTAATTTTAAAACGATATAAAGGAGTTCAAAATTAAAAGAGGTCCTAATTAGCCCAACTGACCATATCTGTTTTTGGAAGGAGAATGACAAAATTGTGCTCACCAATTATATTCCAGTAGATGATAACTCTCGGCTAACTGTCTTTAGAAAGAAATTAAATGATATTTTGTCGCCTTTATCAAATAAATAGATTACATGAATTATGGAGAAAAACTATGCATGAGTTATAGAATGCAAAATTTTATGTTAACACACTTTAATACAATTACGATCTTTTAACGTATAATTGATTAGGAAATATTAGAGAAGTTTGAGTTTGATCTCGTTTTTATGGTTATGGCGCAAATAAAGACTATATTATGCTTGTGCTGCTGATTCACGTCAGGCAAATAACTGCCGATTATTACTAGCTAGAAGAAAAATACTAATCATAATATTATACAGTTATTCTTCTTATCAGATCGACAGAAACACCTGGAATAAATTTATGAAGCCATGAGAACCACTCTCAGACTGAAGTATAACTGGCTCTTCTGTAAGTCAATAAATTTCGAGGTATAGGCTGTCCTGACTGAAATAGCATTTCGGACCAAGAATAATATTATCGATTGTAATACTCACATAAAGTACATGAATTATAAAGAATAACATATATGTTTAAGATTTTCATGAGTATGCTTTTAATCAAACGCGAATGCGACTTTGCTGCAGAATTCATGTAAAAAAATTGACCATTTGAAAATAATTAGTCTTCGTTTATATTTCATTTGCAATCGCAATTGTTGTGGCTTAGTTAAAAATTGTAATAGAAAAACCATTTTATCATGAAAACAATTATATTAGTATTATTCAATATTTTTAAAAGTCATTCAATATTATAAAAGTTACTATTGACTTAAACATTTAAAAAAGTATTCACTAGATTTATCTATTTTGATAACATGCACGTATAAAGACAAGATTAATTCAGTGTAGTTTGTATGTTTTCAAGATGTTTGAATGAATTCAATAAAATCTGTATTTTTTAACGTCAGTTTTAAGCTCAGAGAGTAAGATCATTCCATGCAGATTTTAAAAAATATGCATATATTAGGGATTTTTTACCCAGCTTACTACTGCTCATCATCCCCTCTGATTGCTTCATTTTTGTTTAGTGACAATAAACGTATTTATGACTCATACTTAAAAATAATTCAATTATTACTAGTGATAATTGTTATAAATGACTTCCCTTAATATCAGACAAGGCCCATCTAACATCTCATTTTACACTAGCATAACGGATTTGACACTTTTATTCCAAAGTATAAATAAGTCTTTTAATTTGAAACATTTTATAACAAGATTAGCATATTATTTATAAATAATAAAAAAAAAGTTAGAACCCAGATAAAAGTACAAGGTTGATTTCAACGTCAACAACAACCTTTACCACAAAGCCCAACAATATTTATAAATGTCTAGCAAATGAACCATACAAGCTTTAAACAATATTAAATTTTACTATGTTAGTTTCCAAGCTATGAGATTTGCAATAAGCTCGTATAAACAACCCTTTTATATCGATATCGACCTTTACAAAACAAGGCTAGGAGAAAGCTTCTGAAATCGACGATGAATCATCATTCGCAAATCAAGATTAGAAAGTGTTCTCAAACCGAGAATGAATTCACCTTCTCAAGGTTTATTTTAGATTTCATGACCATCACTGAAATTTATACTTCCTTTAACACTTTAAACGTGCAAGTAGAACTACTTATCAAGTTAAATAATTTGATTATTAGGTCAAATTATCACAAATAAAATGTCGAATTTTAGAGCCTGCCCAAAGCTGAAGTAAAAAAAAAGGCTAAAGCAAGGTATACAGTAAAAGATTTAAAAAAATTGAGAATTTTTTGTAAAGTTTTCTTTCGATTTTTAAGGAAACAAGCTTGACATACTGAGATTTTTACTAAATTTAAAAAAGGATTAATTAATCAACCTCTTTCTCAATCTTTGCAAACCAAATAAAAATTTAAATACAACATTTACCGTAAGGTTGCCTGCTATCTGAGAATTTATAGTGCCATATTTCAGAAAAAGATAATATTAAACTATAAAACATAAAACATTAAAAATTTACATAATTATGAAACAAATAAAATTTTTACCTCATTATATCTCCATACTTTTTCTTCATTTTCCATAACGTTTTATGTGGTTCAGCACCCAAAAAGGGTAAATAACCAACTAAGGGTAATCCTAATGGACCGGGTGGTTTATTTTTCGATTGGAATTTTCTGTATGTCCTTAGACCAATCAATCCAATACATAATGCAAGTGTAGAGAGTAATAATTGAGTTACAGAAATATTAAATAATAATTCTTTAGAATGGAGTAAATTTTCGAGCGCCATTTCCAACAATGTAGTTTTTTTTTTCTCCAAATCGTTGATTATATTCTGAGCTTATCTATCCTGATTTTTATTCAATAACTGAGAATAATAATTAAACTGCGATAACTTATCAGAGCATTTCTTACAACAGATTTCTTTTGGCAAAACCAATGAAATTACTTGCTACATATGTCATGACTAAACAACTGACATCAGACATAAGGTTTTCCCAGTTTTAAGTTACATTGTTTCTTTCATGTTAATGCTTAATCTCCCATAGTATTATTGCAAGTTGAATAATATAATTGCTTTATCTATTTGGGATGATTCATATTCATTTAACTTAATAATTTCATTGCTGAAATAATTTATTTGAACAATTTTGAGTCTTTATTTTTCAGGGTATTAAGTTATTAATTCTTCTGAATTTCACATATTCATAAATTCAATGTTTATTTGATTAATTGGTATTAATTTAATTTCATTAGTACTTTTATTATTTGATTGTTTTGATAAATTTTGATTAATTATTTCACAGAAGTAAACAAATTTTTCTCATATATTTATTATTAGTTAACTTTAAATTTTTTATTGTTATTATATTTATTAACTTTTAATTATTTGTAATGGGCAGAAAGTTTCTCGTTGCTGACGTAAGTACCCATTATTTAAAGAAAAAACATTATTCAACTTCTCCATTATATGTGTCACTTTGTATATCTTCTAAATTTGTATCATCACGCTTTGATGTCGATTCTTTCGACATTGTACGGGGACCTACATGATAAATAGTATATGAGGACCTACAGGTCCCTTATATCCTTGTTATTACGACAATTTGGCTTATTTAAATTATTCTAGAACATCCTTGAATGTCTACATCAATGATAGAACATATACATAAATCCACGACAAATTTCAAGCCAAATAGTCTTGTCTTGTTAGCCACTCAAAGCTCCAAATTAATTTGTTTTAGTTTTCGTGTATTTTTTGGCACGTTTGACTTCGACCTGTGTCATTCCCTTTTCTTTTGTGAATTTTGTATTATGATTCTCATGTAACTGAAGTTGAAACACCAATAGTTTAAAATCGAAAACAAATTTTATCGTTTAGATATTGTGGTGGAGTCTATTATTTATTAGAGAAATCGACATTTATAAAACCTTGATTTGACCACTTATCCTGGAGTATTGAACACTCTTTTAAAGCAGTGGGAGGTAAACTGTTAGTTTTCAAGAGAAAAGTCTCAAGATAAATTTATAGTGCTGAAAACAAAAACAATATGCTGCGAATACTCTACCACAATTAACTGTGCAGACCAATGCAGTGCTCTGAGTGTCAGAAATCGGAAGTCTGTTGTGCTGAATAAGCAGAAATAGCTGACTAGAGTGGCCATGTGCCTGTTCTTGGCTTTGACGCCAAGGAAGAAGAAGAAGAAGAAATGTGGTATTTATACTTATCTTAAGTTAGTGAATAAGTAACAGTAAAAAGCTTACTGTGTTATTAAATACTGTTTTATTAAACAATTATTGTATTAACACAGTCTACTTGTCTTTTTATCTTTGTTTTGAATTGGTAGTAGGCGGGTGAGTATTTTTTTTAATTTTCATCAGTATTTATAAATATTTGGAATCAAATCAAGTGATTGAATCTTTATTTCTTTTCAACTATGCAATTGAGACATGGTGGCTTAGGGGATAGAGAACTCGCCTTCCAATAAGGTGACCCGAGTTCGAATCCCAACGATGGGTGGTTGATACAAATTCCGCACCCGGCTCGCACTGATCGTAGTGCTGGCGTAAAGTATCCTCAGTGGTAGACGAGTCATGGGTTAGTACCCTTGCCATCAAGCTAACCGCGGGAGGTTTTGTGGTTTTCCTCTCCATGTAATCCCAATAATTAGTCCAGTTAATTTGCCATAAAAATAGTTTTTCCTTCATTTGAAAGTGTGTAGATTTAAATAATGATAAATAATATGTAAATGACAAAAAAATTACTCACAAATAAGACGAATTACACATTGTAAAAAGACGAAATTTAAAAGCAATAAAATGAACTAAAAAGGGTACTTTCAATAGCTAAGCGTTAAACTTATTTAATTTTTAAATAATATTGTTTTTGATATATGTACGTTTTTAACCAAAAAGCTTGAAGCAAATATTAACAAATTTGAAATTTTTCAAGAGACAATTTTTTTTTTTTTTTTTTGGTGAAAAACACCGCAATTTTTATGTACAGTGTACCAAAAAAATGGACCACCCTGAATGATCAGATCTTCACGTTCCAAGACTCAAAATTAATGGTTAAACTGGTTGACCTCAAATATGCAAATTAATTAGTGAAGACGATAATTTAAGTTACAAAATCAGACACGAAAACGTACTCTCTCTCTCTCAATAACTATACCTTTTCAATGAATTCAATTTCTGATTCCCAAAATCTAGCCACAATCTGGGAAACATGATCCAAATAGTTTGGTCAGGAGAGCAATCCAAAGTTAACCCCTTAAAGTTAATTTCATTTTTTGCCTATTTCACAACAACTTGAGATTTTTATGCGAATTGAAAAAATTTTGCACACAGTCATAAAATTCGTTTTTCCAAAAATAGTTCCATGCAAAAAATAAATTTTTGTAAATGTTTATAATATTTTATTATTTTATTTAATAATAGTCAAAAAATTTTGAATTGTGAGGTATGCAATTTTTTACGCCATTTTAGGTTTTGTAATTTACAAAACAAAATGCCAAATTCCGGCGAAATCGATTTCATAGTTCCTGAGAAATTAAATTTTAAGGAATTTATTGGGCTACTCCTATATTTGGGGGGGTCAGATATCCGTGCATGCTTATTCAATGAAAGTGGGTTTTTGTGTCTGGTTTCGTAACTTAAAATATCGTAGGCACTAATTAATTAACATGATTGAGGTCATCCCCTCAAATCATTAAAATTGAGTCCTTGACCATGAAGATCCGATCATTAAATCTAAAGTTATTCAGGGTGGTCCGATTTTTTTTGTGCATTGTACCTAATAAAAACAATGTAAAACACGTATGTTGTTTTCGTGAGAAAATTCTGGAAGTTGATTTAGAACCTATCTGGATATCTGGATACAATACTAAGGAATATTTGGAGAAACTTTTTTACACTTGATATGTAAAAATTTTCGCCTGGAAAACACTACCTCCTAACTGCCGAAAAGTTTCAAAACAAAACAAGAAAAAACTCTATTATTACTTACAAAGTTTCAAAACAAACTTTTTAGATAAAAATATCCTCTTTAAATTTCAGCAAAATATCTTTAAGTAATTACATTGCAATTACAAATTTGTAATAAAATAATTTTGATAATTGATATTGATACTTTCACACTTTGAATAATTATGATTTTTAAAATTAAATTTTATACTTTTATAATTATAATTTTTAAAATTAAATTTTACACTTTTAATAGTTATGATTTAATAAGTATTATTTTTGGAGATACGAAGAATCTTTAAGGGCTAATTTTAAATAACTAAAACAATTTTCACGTGCAATAGATTTTGTTTCATATACGACAATTTGATGTACGACTGATGGAAAATCGACTGAGGCATTTTTCTCTCGAATTATAATATAAGCATATAGTACATTTTTCAAATTGTTTTAGATACCTTACACCAGTCAGAACATGAATATGGTATAATTTTCTAAGCTTTAATTTGCATCACTATTTTCCAATTATAGAATATAAAAGAATTTATTATAAGAATTTAAAAGAATTATAGAATATATAGAATTTTAATCAAAGTAATAACATTAATGTGCCTTAAATTATACGGTATTTAAAATAATGATTAAAAATTCATTAGACTAATTGCAATAAAGATTTTTTTATATATTTCGTTATAATTATTTAGGGTTCCAGCACAGTTTGGAACAAAAATAAACGATTTTCATATGTATGTTAACTTTCAGTCAAATAAGGTAAAACTCGTGGAAATGATGTATGACCCAGCGCAATGATAAAGGCACAATGAAAACAATATTACATAAAAATATCTTTAAATAGATAATCTACAGCACGATTTTAAAGTAAACATGAAAATTATACATAGAGATAGAGTCAACGATAATCTTTAATTCCTTTCCTTAAAACATAGAGGCTGTGGGGCTAAATGCTCAACTAATCCATTCACAATTTTATATTCAACTTGTGAACCTGGTGGGACAGATATTTCAAACCTTCTAACTATTTCAGTAAAATAGGCCAGGATTTCCATCCAGGCAATAGTTTCACCAGGACAGTTCCTTCTACCTGTCAAGGAAAAACAAATAAAACATGTACAAGCAAGTATTTAATATGTACTATTATTCAATGTGCAACTAATTGCACTTTTAAAAATATTTATTTTCGTTGCACAATAAATACAGTGCGAATTTTGAAACAAATTATGTAAAATAAACCCTATTTCAGTGTAAATTCAGTACATTTGATTACACTACATTTTGATTTCATTTGAACAGTTAAATTATAAAAAGGTGATTAGTGGCTTTTGTTTTTTCATAAGACTAACTAGTTTTTCTCTTTAGTTAAAAAAATTTTAGGAATGACATTTTTTCATCTCATAAATTTACCTAAAGCAGCAAGGAGTTATGAAATTATAAAATTTATCAGAAAAATATATAGTTCAAAATTATAGACAAAAAATTACAGTTCAAAATGCTATAATTGTTCAGATTTGAGTTGACTAACCCTAAAAATATAAAAATTCTATATATTTTAAATTTTTGAAATTTAATTTAAGTCAGTATTTAAAAAAGGTGATATCATTTCTAGAATATAAAACTTTTTATTTGTTAACAGTTCAGACCTGTAATGTTCGGTTAATTTTTATTTAATTTATTTAAAAGTACAAGGCATTTTTAAGTCAAAATATTGGTAAGGAACATAAGTGTTAGTTTTAAGTGCAAAACATTTAATTTCACTTCTTAAAACTTTTTAAGTATTATTCCTTAAAAATATAACAGTTTGAAAATAACTTCCTTTAAAACTTATTGAAAAATCTGCAATAAGTTACATCTTGTAACAGTCTAAAGTTCTGAGTTTTGAACGTAAACAATAGCTGTAAGTATAAAATATGTAATTCTTAGTTTGAATTTTAGATAAAATTGTTTTTGATTGAGATTTGATGCTGAATCCTGGAGCTTCTGACATTCTAAAATTTATTTTTCTTAAACCTCAAAATTTTTCAAATTAATATTGCTTCACAATTCCGAAATGCGCTAAATTAGATATTAAAATGAGATAGTTTAATACGAAAATGCTACTAACCAATAGAAAATGGCGCATAACTCTCTGGATGTTTTCTTAGCTTTGTTCCGTTATCTGTTAAAAATCTTTCTGGTTTAAATTTTTCAGGTTCACTCCAATATTGTGGATCATTATGAAGAGCCCAAAGGTTAATTGTAATTTCGGCGCCTTTTGGAATGATGAAGTTCTTGATTGAAATATCTTGATTAGCTCTAAATAAAAAAGTTAAAAATGTATGAAAAAACTTTCAGAACAAAACAATGGCTATATACAAGAAACCTTTTCTAAGTTGATGCCTGTTCCAATTCCTAATTAACATACATAATTTTTAAAATACTTAAAAGGAAAAATGCTTTTTGTTTAGATTAATTATTTATAAACTTGTAATTTTGTTTTGCTTCGCAATGTAAAGCAATTTTTTTTACAATAAATGTTTGAGAAAGCATAAATTTACAAAGCATATCTAAATTTTTTTTTCCGGCAAGTATTGCTAATAAAGTTTGTTTATGAAAGAAACCTTACTATTTTTTTCAGTCTTAAAATCTTAAAACACACGTTATTGTGGCTGCATTAATTAGCCAAATTGCGTATTACCTTAAAAAAAAATTTAAGATGACAACTGGTCAAATTTCAAATCAGCAAAATGTCAATTTACCTATTAAATTTAAAAGTAATAATATTATGATTCTTCAGATTGTGACAAATTAATTCGACAACAGAATACTGGTACCAGTTAATCAATAAACTAGATTTACGGAATATATGTCATTACCTTATAATCAGTTAGAGAATTTATGACGATTCATAACAATGTAACTAAGAAAACGAGGTATTATCCAAACTACCATAATATGTTTTTCGGTTCTATGGAAACACCAGAAAGCTCGGTAATTTTTACTAAAGCACTTTGGTTATGCTTTTCTAAAATTAACAATAAAATATGGTTTTATAACATGTGATAAAATTAGGTAATTTTATCGTGATACCTTAAATCAGGGCATAAAAACCTTTATTCTGTTAAATATACCTTTCAGTTATGTATTTTATTATTAAATGCGTGGTAATAAGAACTATAATTTTTAAAATCAGAATTCCCAGTTAATCATTACCGTATGAAAGGGAAAATTGCAGAATGAATGATTTAAATATCATATATTTCAGTTTTTATTACCAAAATGACTTTTTTTCTTCAAAACTACCATTACCATACACGATAATTTTACCAGTATTCTTTTCTCCAGTAAGAAGAGGTCAGTAATAAGAGGTCATGTCAGTAGTAATAAGAGGCTAAGATCTAAACAACACTTTTCGTTTTAAATAAATTAGGCATTATGTATTTAATTGCAAAAATATCCATATTGATTAAAAAAGAAATTATTAAAAAACTTTTTACTATATAGAGGCACTTGCAATGAAATCGCTATTCATTTATAAAAACATTTAAATAGAAAAAATGCTTTGCAATATTTTACGTATGTATCACGCTATAATGAAAACACATTTAGAACACAGATATACCGAAGAGATAGTTTTATTAAATAAATTCATTTAATGATTAAATAACTGCAAAATAATTTAAGGGTATAAGGCAGCGAACTGATAAGCCGCATTTCCTAAACGTCAATAAAAGATTTTTTTACAGACAGTTTTAGTGAGTATAAAAACACTATCCCCATGGAGGAGGCGTGGTGGCTCAGGGGATAGAGATTTCGCCTCCGCCTGCTTACATCGACCACAGTGCTCATGAAAAATATCCTCAGTGGTAGACGGATCATGGGTTAGACTTCCCTTGCCATCAGGCTAACCGTGGGACACTTCCGTGGTTTTCCACTCCATCTAGCGCAAATGCGGGTTAGTTCCATCAAAAAGTCCTCCATGAGGGCAAATTTTTCCCGATACTTGATCCAGAGTTCCCTTGTCTTCTGGATTGGGTACCGAAATACAAGGCAACGAAGTTGAACATTGGTAGTCGTATCGGCTGTTAAACTACGGTTATAAAATAAAATGAAAAATATTCCCATGTAGACAGTAAAAAGATTCTGTTATTTTCCGATAAACTTCCGAAAACTTGTAAACTGGAAATTTATTTTTGAACCACTCAATAAAAATAAATAACAGTCGAAAAAATGTAGCTTATCAATTGTAATCCCAACTTCTTTAAATTTTTAATCCCCCTTGAATAACATTTCTTACTGTCTGGTTGTACTCAGAGGTACGATGCTTGAGAAACGCTGCGATTCCATCAAGACAGCAAAGGTGTAAGGAATTTTGTCTCTCTCTTCGTACTTAACAGCACCATCTCTTCCTATAACATCCATAATTTCTCTATAAACTTTATCTTGAATAGCTTTATAGTCAGCCATTAGTCTGAAGAGCCAACCCAGTGAACTTAAAATAGTGTCACTGGCACCAAGGAATAAAATCTTCACATTACCTTCCAGCATTTCCTCTAAAAAACATACATAATTTCACTTGGTAAGAAAAAGTTGTTTTATTTATAAAGTAAAAAAAAGAAAAAGAAAATTTCGTTATAACTAAATAATGATGGGCAAGAAAATTTAGATATATTGAGGAAAAAATTACATAACAATAAATTAGAATATTTACATGTTTTTTAAAGTAAATAAACACTTAGAAAAAACTACCAGAATATGAGGAAATTTACATGTTTTTGGCTCTATGAAAATATCAAAAAACTTGGTATTTAACAATAAATTAGAATATTTACATGTTTTTTAAAGTATATTTTTGTAAATAAACACTTAGAAAAAACTACCAGAATATGAGGAAATGTACGTGTTTTTGGCTCTATGAAAATATCAAAAAACTTGGTATTTAACAATAAATTAGAATATTTACATGTTTTTTAAAGTATATTTTTATAAATAAACACTTAGAAAAAACTACCAGAATATGAGGAAATGTACGTGTTTTTGGCTCTATGAAAATATCAAAAAACTTGGTATTTAACAATAAATTAGAATATTTACATGTTTTTTAAAGTATATTTTTATAAATAAACACTTAGAAAAAACTACCAGAATATGAGGAAATGTACGTGTTTTTGGCTCTATGAAAATATCAAAAAACTTGGTATTTAACAATAAATTAGAATATTTACATGTTTTTTAAAGTATATTTTTGTAAATAAACACTTAGAAAAAACTACCAGAATATGAGGAAATGTACGTGTTTTTGGCTCTATGAAAATATCAAAAAACTTGGTATTTAACAATAAATTAGAATATTTACATGTTTTTTAAAGTATATTTTTGTAAATAAACACTTAGAAAAAACTACCAGAATATGAGGAAATTTACATGTTTTTGGCTCTATGAAAATATCAAAAAACTTGGTATTTAACAATAAATTAGAATATTTACATGTTTTTTAAAGTATATTTTTATAAATAAACACTTAGAAAAAACTACCAGAATATGAGGAAATGTACGTGTTTTTGGCTCTATGAAAATATCAAAAAACTTGGTATTTAACAATAAATTAGAATATTTACATGTTTTTTAAAGTATATTTTTGTAAATAAACACTTAGAAAAAACTACCAGAATATGAGGAAATGTACGTGTTTTTGGCTCTATGAAAATATCAAAAAACTTGGTATTTAACAATAAATTAGAATATTTACATGTTTTTTAAAGTATATTTTTGTAAATAAACACTTAGAAAAAACTACCAGAATATGAGGAAATGTACGTGTTTTTGGCTCTATGAAAATATCAAAAAACTTGGTATTTAACAATAAATTAGAATATTTACATGTTTTTTAAAGTATATTTTTGTAAATAAACACTTAGAAAAAACTACCAGAATATGAGGAAATGTACGTGTTTTTGGCTCTATGAAAATATCAAAAAACTTGGTATTTAACAATAAATTAGAATATTTACATGTTTTTTAAAGTATATTTTTGTAAATAAACACTTAGAAAAAACTACCAGAATATGAGGAAATGTACGTGTTTTTGGCTCTATGAAAATATCAAAAAACTTGGTATTTAACAATAAATTAGAATATTTACATGTTTTTTAAAGTATATTTTTGTAAATAAACACTTAGAAAAAACTACCAGAATATGAGGAAATGTACGTGTTTTTGGCTCTATGAAAATATCAAAAAACTTGGTATTTAACAATAAATTAGAATATTTACATGTTTTTTAAAGTATATTTTTGTAAATAAACACTTAGAAAAAACTACCAGAATATGAGGAAATGTACGTGTTTTTGGCTCTATGAAAATATCAAAAAACTTGGTATTTAACAATAAATTAGAATATTTACATGTTTTTTAAAGTATATTTTTGTAAATAAACACTTAGAAAAAACTACCAGAATATGAGGAAATGTACGTGTTTTTGGCTCTATGAAAATATCAAAAAACTTGGTATTTAACAATAAATTAGAATATTTACATGTTTTTTAAAGTATATTTTTGTAAATAAACACTTAGAAAAAACTACCAGAATATGAGGAAATGTACGTGTTTTTGGCTCTATGAAAATATCAAAAAACTTGGTATTTAACAATAAATTAGAATATTTACATGTTTTTTAAAGTATATTTTTGTAAATAAACACTTAGAAAAAACTACCAGAATATGAGGAAATGTACGTGTTTTTGGCTCTATGAAAATATCAAAAAACTTGGTATTTAACAATAAATTAGAATATTTACATGTTTTTTAAAGTATATTTTTGTAAATAAACACTTAGAAAAAACTACCAGAATATGAGGAAATGTACGTGTTTTTGGCTCTATGNTTTTTTTTTTCATTTGATGATGGTTCTCTACAGAATGGTTTTTTACGTCTGATTAAGAACTATAAGAATAATAAAAAAAGAAACAATATGAAAGTTTTTATTTCAATGTAAAGAATTCTTGAAATCGTTTTTTTATCCTAAGAATTCTTTATTTTCCGTTTTTTAGTTTACTACTTCCTTAAGTAGAATAAATCTATCAATTGTCGTAATTTTGTGGTTATGATTTGGTACTAGCTCCTTTTACCATTCCTATTAAGCAATACGTATTCCAAATCCAATAGAAACGTGTTCCTTTTGGTTTGGTATCGAACTGATTAGTTATTGATGTATTGCCAATGTACAGGTAAGAGAAGTGACTTCAGCTTAGACACCTATATTAAAAAGTATCGATTAGCGCTAATATATATGCTTGTTGCTAAAAATAATAGGATTTTTTTTCGAAAAATTATTCTTTAATGCTTGTGTTCCCCAAAACTATTTTCAGTGAATAATAAACTTATTCCAGCTTATTCTTAGAAAATAATAAGCGAATAATAAGCTTATTAAGCTTTTATATTATTATAAGCTTTTTTCTTATTATTAATTAAGGAGTTGATATTGAATAGGAATTAAGTGAAAGGAATAAAAGCTTACAGGATATTGAAACAACGATTGTTGAAAATGCTGTTGTTCGTCCTAAATTACTAAATAACACAATCTACGGGTTTGACGAGTTTCAACATTTCCTAGAAGAGGGAAAGCTTCTGCACGGATCAATTTATTAGTCCGACCTTACGAACATAAACTACGCAGTAGAGAATGAATAAAAAAGAGGCCACTACGCTCGGGCTACTAACCTGCGCAGTGGGGTAATTCGACATTCTCTACGTTTGGACTACTAAAGAAATGTAATTCTCGTTTATGGTAACCAGTGCGGAAGCCTTCTCCCTTTTTGAAGGTGTTGGTAACTCCTTTGCAGCACTATTGGTTTTTAATAAAAAAATTTCGAAGGAGAGAAAGGGATTTTCCACTTTACTTCCTTTTAATTTCAAGACCTCTACATACTTTTTATGGATCTTTACAGCAGAATGCTTTTGTGTTATCTTTACACTAGTTCGTAGCTTATTACCTGAGAAATAATGTCGAACATTTGTTTCATGGTTGGATAATTTGTCCAATTTTCCGAGATACGAATTTATGAAATCATCCATGTCACTCAATTCTGGAAATGCCTTATGTCGATAAATCTCATCTCTAAAAGAAAAAAAAATTACTCTTATATTACGCACTGAGGAAAAATAAGTATAGTCAAAACTACCAGAATATGAGCAAATGCACTGTGCTTCTGGCTCTATGGGAATAACCATCAAAAAGCTGGGTAATTCTTATTAAAATACTTTGGTGATGGTAAAATTTAAAATAAAATATGGTTTTATAATATGCGATAAAATTTAGAAATTTTATCATTATACCTTAAAGCATGGCAAGGTAAAATGAAAGAAGTTAAGAAAAGAAGAAGGAAAACAGTAATTTTGTTAAATTTGCTTTTCAGTTTCTTAGTTTTTTTTTTTTTTTTTTTACTAAATCTGTGGTTATAAGAAATAAAATTTTGAAAGACAGAATTTCCAGTTAGCCATTAACATGTAAACGGAAAAATTACCATCTGAATGATTTAAATGAAGTATATTTTTTTCTTAACAGTATCATAGTTATTGTTTACCAGTAATATTCCTATCATACAGTACGGTAATTTTACTTGAGTCTTTTTTTCTCCATGTACAAGTAATAAAAACAAAAAAATTCACAAATTGAGTTTAATGAATAGTACTTTAAACTATTCAATTTACCAATTTTCTCAAATAAAATGACAAGTAAAACTTATGAGAGCATCACCTTATAAATTTCTGGAACCTCCTCACAATTTTTGCAGCTCTATCGTAACCTCCGATCTTGAATGTTTCAAAAAACTTTCTTAAGCCAGGTATGACGGTTCCGGGATTAGATGGACCCATGTATGTAAAAGATATCTCAGAATAGTCTACAGACAGTTGAACTTTATCAGCTTCTTCATCTTTTTTAAGTCGGCGACCAATTAAAAGTGAGATTATATTCGATGAAATAGAATGTGCTAGTGAGCGAGATGCATCTACCGGATTTCCCTTTGCGTTTTGAATTTCATCAGCAAAGCTATGCACTTCCTCCTGTAATTATATTACAACAACAATTAGAAATTTTTCATGGCTGTAATGGATATAGTTTTTTAAACAGAATTATCTGCCTTTAGTTCGAATAAAAAAATATCAGTTTCCCTCAGTCAAAGAGTTCGGATCTATGATTCAGAATTTTGGCAATGTGAATCATATTTTTGAAATGTGGAAGTCTTGAAGAAGGGGTACCAGCGCATGTGCTGTCCATATCACCTGACCAGGGGTAAAATTACAAGGCATTTCTACCATGGCCCCTAAAAGATTGAGCCCTTTAAATTGGACTAAGTTCGTGGCCATGGTTGAGTGATGCGTGCGAATCATATTTCAAATAGCTAAATAAACTAAATAAATAGCTAAATAAACATTTACCGTGACTAGATCTTCCCAGGAACGCCTTCCTAATCCTAGATCTCGAGTTGCTGATAAACAAAACCGTCTTTGCTCAACCCATTTTTCTCCATTTGCAGTAATGAATCCTGTACAATATATAAAGATGTAAATAATAAGACAAAAATTTGTTCCAAAATTACAATTATCTAATATATTTCATAATATATAAGGAAGTAAATAAAAAGGAAAAAATATGTTATTAAACACTATCTATTTTATAGACGCATGCTTTTTTTTATCTTTTTCAGTTATTTATTTATTTATTTTTTTTGTGGCCTGAAATTTTAAAACTAATTTTGTTTTCATTGGACGCACTGGTTCTTCTCAAAGCATGTCTTCATACCTATTTCTTAAAAAAAACTAACTCAAAATTCCTGAATTTTCAAAATCTATTAAAACTTTTTCAAAAATTCCTAATCTTAATAATTTAACTATATATTTTTAAAAAAAAAGAAAAGGCAAAGCATATGCATCAATACGAATCAAAAATATTTGCAGACAACATTAGAATCAAGATATTTTTAAAGTTGGACGTTAATTTATTCAATCAAATCCCTTCTTTGATTTAAAAAAAAAAGTATCCCCGTTATTGTTAAAAACTCTGCCACAATCAGTTGAGTTGACAAAGTTCGATCCTAGTCCGGCACATTCCCTCTTCTACGAACAACGAAAACGTAACATTTTCACTCCTCAATAGACTGCAGCACTACAATATTTCGCCTCGTTCAGCAGTTTTCAACAAGCAAATCGTCTAAATCTCAAACAACGTCGAGGTCCATACTAAACGCAATTTTTACAAGCATAACGTTCATTCACGCAATTTTGTTTCTGACGGTCAGAGAATGGAGCACTTATCTGTTTGAGAATTTTTTTAAGGTATATACTTATTTGTTAGATTTTGATATTCATTCTTTCCTTGTGTATTAAATATTATTTAGAAATTAATTTATATTTTATTGAATATCTGTAAATTTTTGATACCAATATATCTAATGCACATTATGCATGAGGGGGGATAACCTGGTTGATAGAGAGTTGGACCCCTGCCCAAGAGGTCGAGAGTTCGATCCCCGCCAGCCAAAATAGTGACTGTCGCAAGCTAAATCTGTCGGACTGACAAAGTCGTGTAAGTTCCTATAACAAATCTTTCCTTCTGGTGGTACTGGATCGAAGATTATTCGTGCTCTGGTTCAGGTCAAAATTACGATCTGTGAGTGGATGGATGGTCTGTGGATGTGTCCTCCTTGTAAAACGGGGTGTGACGTATGTTCTGCTTAAGAAGTCGAATTTTCTGTCACTGGAAAACAAGAAGAAGTTCACCCCTATGCCTTAAAATAGGTTTGGCAGTATTGACTAGTGACATGAAAGAATAACAACAATATTATGTGTAATATTATAAAATCAGTACATGCTGTATATATATATATATA
>NC_092209.1:35831736-35841979 GCF_043381705.1 Parasteatoda tepidariorum | reverse complement strand
GTATATATATATATATATATATATATATATATATATATAATTTCTCTTTTTCTTTACCATCTTTTCAATTTTTTTAAGGGTTTCTAAAATTCAAATATATTAATTACGAAGCATTCTATTAGCTTTTCTACTAATCAGATAAGTATTTTAAGTTTATTTTATTAAGGCAGCAGTGTGTCTTACCAATAACAGGTATATGATTGAAGAGATCAGGTGCTCTGTCTAGCGCTCCCGGATGTGTTATGACTTCTTTAGCGACTGGATATTCATTTAAAATAACTGTATATTTGGAACCCAGATTCACCCTAAACAAATCAACATATTTTAAGACAAATATTTTACAATTTGCGCAATAACAAAGGTAACTTTTATTTTAACGTTAAAATTATTATTATTATTTTGCTTTGATAGCTTGTAAGTTCTGAACTATTTGTTTCTTGTTTTTTTTTTAAAGTTTTTTCTTGATGCAAACTAACAAAAAAAATTAAGTAATTAAAACAAACTGATTATCATTTTAAATATTTATAAATTCTATTGAATTAAGACGCAATATCTGCAGATAATTAAAATATTTTTTGCAAAACTTCAATACTTTTTGTTTGAGTCGTTGTAGCTCATGGGATAGAGTGTTAGCCTTCCAATGAGGTGAACCGAGTTCGAATCGAATCCCAGCTATGGC
Organism: Parasteatoda tepidariorum; assembly: GCF_043381705.1. NCBI lineage: Eukaryota > Metazoa > Arthropoda > Arachnida > Araneae > Theridiidae > Parasteatoda > Parasteatoda tepidariorum. The sequence goes on along the minus strand of NC_092209.1, from coordinate 35,841,300 downwards.
TGGTTGAAACTAATTCCGCACTCGGCTTGCACCGACCACAGTAATATGTCCTAAATGGTAGACGGATCATGGATTAGAAATTCTTTGCCATCAGGCTAGTCGTTGAAGGTTTTTGTGGTTTTCCTCTCCGTGTAACGCCAATACGGGTTAGTTCCTCGAAAAAGTCCTCCACAAAGGCCAATTTCTACCTACATTTGATGCAGGAGTTCCCTTGTCTTCTGGATTGGGTTCACAGTTACAAGGCTGCGTAGTTGAACATTGGTAGTCGTAAACCCAAAATATTGAGTCGGTTGTTCAACACGACGGTTATAAAATAAAATACTTTCTGCAAAGCAACCATAAGAAAATAATGCATGCAACTTTCATGAATTGTTTTCTCTTGTTTTCCTATCTGTAAAATTTATTTAATATTTCACTCTTCATTTTCTGTTAATTACACTCGCTCAATTCACATAATCAGATAGGGTGCGATTTTAGCTGTATGCAATGCATAAAAATGTATTTGTTATTTTTTTATCACATTACACTTAGTTTTTTTCTCATGTACAATACCTCAAACTAAGAGTAGACTTTGTTTTGTTTATCATATCATGGTTTTCAAGTCAGATTAAATCATTCCTGGCACTTTTAAACTGTGAATAGTTTAAAATTTATATATCTAAATAATTTATCATCGTGAATATCTTCATTTCAGTTTTCATAAAACAGCTTAGTTTACAACTACGAATATCTTTGTTTCAGTTTTCATAAAACAGCTTAGTTTACAACTACGAATATCTTCGTTTCAGTTTTCATAAACTGCTTAGTTTACAACTACGAATATCTTCGTTTCAGTTTTCATAAAACAGCTTAGTTTACAACTACGAATATCTTCGTTTCAGTTTACGCAATACAGAAACCTAACTAAACAAATGTGAATACATTTAATTTACAATTCCTCTCACTAAAGCTAAACTCTATCACTGTGAGCGTATGAATTTCAGTTTACTTAAAACTGTTTGAGAACATCTACTTCTTCACCAAACTTAGGAATATGGTTATTTATACAATTATATAGTAGGGAATTTCTCAGAAGTAGAAATGTAACACAGTTTACAACAATAGAGTTTAAATTTTAATCACAGTAAAATTTTATCGGTAAATGTATAATAACTGTATTGTGACAATGATTAACATAAATTATTGCAAAAGCTTTCTATATGTACCTTAAAAAATATTTAAGAAAATAAATTTCGAGAATTAAAACATTTAAATTTAAAATTTTAAAAAACGCAATTATTTTGATGGATATCCAAAAATGTAACATAAAAACCAAACATTATATTAACAGAAAAATAATTGAAGTAAATACTTTAAACTCAATTATCCATTCTAAAAGAATTTATGAACTTAAATACTTTCTTACGCTTTTATGAACGTTTTTTGCAACGCATTGCTATTTCTTTCGGAAACTAAAGGAATGTAAAAAACTTTCATGTAAACAATGATATTAGTTAAATTTACTGTTAAAGAGAGTCTGTTGCACTAAAATTTAATGAAAAAAAGTTATTATCATAGAAAATTATGATCACATTATTTAACTATAAGTCAGAAAAAAAAAGACATTTAGAATTTGAATAGAAGAAAATAATAACAAAAAAATAATAAAAACAATGATCTGGAAAATATGGTCTCAATCGTTTGGTCAGGAGAACGCTATAAAGTTTGGACCCCTTAAATGTTCATTTTTACTTTTTTCGTACTTCACTATATCTAAAGAACTTTTCAAGCGAGTTTATAACTTTCCGCATACAATTATGAAATTTGTTTTCCCAAAGATAATTCCATGCAAAAAAATAATTTTTAGTAAATATTTATAACTTTTTATTTTTTTATTGCTTTATTTAAAAATGGTGAAAAAAATTGAAATCGTAAGGCATATAATTTTTTGCATCATTTTAACGAATATAATATTATACAGCAAAATACAAAATTTAAGTAAATCCGATCATTCTTGTCAGCATCACTCATCAGCAGCTCCGGTAGCGAAAACCCGGTCATTAGATCAAAAATTATTTTGAGTACTTCAATTATTGTTTGTGCACTGTACATTACAGTACATTTGCAAGTATTATTGTTATTAAATATATCGCTCATGGGCTGCAATAGTGGCACAACACAAAAAACACGCGTTTTGGACTAAGGTCAGGTGTAAATGTATAAATACACATTCTTTTCAGCAGCAATACTAGCACAACTCATAATTCAACTGGAAGGTAATCTTCATTTAAGCAAATTAAAGCATTTCTATGCATTTTCCTTAGCAATGAAAACTTTAAACCCACTTATCTCAAAACATGATTTTTTAAGCTGTGCCGCTATTGCAGCTCGTGAGCGATATAAAAATAAATCAATTCCAAATAATATAAAAGTGAAAAAATTTATATCTTTACCCAATGATATCTCCATACTTTTCTTTCATCTTCCATAATGTCTTATGAGGTTCCATGCCTAAAAAAGGTAAATAACCCACCCAAGGTAGTCCGATAGGTCCTGGTGGCAACAATTTTCTTCGTTTTATCCATTTTAGAAAACTCGTGCACAAATTCCATGATAAGCTTATTAAAAGAATAACTACCAAAATATAAGATATGTAGGTGAAATTTCCTCGCTCGCTATATTTCATTAAAGCATCAAACACCATGATGGATATTTACAGAAAATAACTTTAAAGGCCAATGTACTTTCTCCCATTTATAAAATTTCGGGTCGCACAAAAAAGATAAGTATACTATTATCAAGTTATATGTAATTGTATTATCTTTTTATAATCTTATCTACTAAATACTAAGTAAGCTTTTTCATTATCTTCTCAGAGTTTAATGGTCAGTAACTAATAATAAACTATTTTTACTGTAACTAGTCGTTAACTTATGCACGATATTTATCCCGATAAACAGAATATCCCGATAACGAGGAGTTTTGAAACATTTTACAAAACAATATTTTGAGTAGTTTAACAGTTTAGGCTTGTTTGTAAATTAGCATGGTGCTAAGTTTTTATTTTTGAACTTTTTTTACGATTACGTCCCATTGAACGAGTTGTTTCAATTTCAGTTTTTAATGTATGCTTAAATGAGTGGAGTACATTAATTATTTATAAAATTTAAAATTAAAAAAAAATCGAGTCTTGCAGTTCTGCAATATAAATCCAAAATAAAATGATAAATAAAACTAAGTAAAAAATAATTTGGTTGGTATCTCTATCAATTACTTCTTAAAACAAGAAAAAACCATGATCAGAATATGGTGAGGTTTGATATGTTTCTGGCTTTATGGGAACATCGAAATGCTCGGTAATAACGCTGAAAAACGCTGAAGCACTCTCATACTCCGTTTTACAATATTCAGAAAAGGTGTTAGATTATAAAATCACTACAAAAAATGTAAGTGTTTCTCTATTATTAAAATAACCTGTAAAATTAATTAAAACTAGTGGGTTGCGCCCCCTGCTCACTAACGCTAGCCAACCCCCGATAATTGCTACGCAATCATATATGGTTTGCTTCGCAAACCAAGCTGGCTTCGCTCGCTACTAACTTAGGTACATTGCAAATGCACAAAATTCTAAGAATTCAAAACAATCATTCAAATCCATATAACAACTTTTTTTTTTAAAAAAAAATACATCTTTTTAGTAAATACTAAGTCATTAAAATAAATTTGAATTCAAATAAATGACATGTAATTTGTTAAACCTATTAGAAATGTGCTCTCTTTAAAAAGGTTAAAATTTTGGCTATAATTAAGTCTATTAAAAATTGAAATAAGTGAATTGCAATGGAAAAACCTGCACAAACAAATAAATTCTAGTAAAACAAATAAATTCGCGATATAAATCAAAAATCGTCAAATAAATTCGTAATATATAAATTCGTGAAAAAAGCGCTTTCGACAAAATACTAAAATAGAGATCTATCGACAAAGACTTCTTCTGCCTAGCTTATGCTCTCTCTGGTTATTTCATTTTCCGTTTTTAAAAGCGCTATATGTTGAGCCATCTCAGCTAGATTTGGCATGTGACATTTTTAGCGGCAATCATTGGTCGATTTTCTAGCGTTGCCATTCGGGGAGTTGTAATGAGGCTTTTTTTTGTCGCCGTGTAAGAGAAATATATGTATATAGATACCTAAGTACCTTTGATGGCTATGAATGTATAATGCGCAGAAAAAGAAACGGACTGTACTGAATGATTTTTGATTTAATCGAATCTGTAGAATCTTGGACGTAATCTTAATGGCTGGAAGGGATGACTTAAAATCTAATAACTGTAAATGATATTTTAAGTTACGAAATCAGACATAAAAACGTTTTTTCTCTGATTTTTCTCTTTTTTGTCAACGGATTTGGACTTCTGATACCCAAAATATAAGGGGTAGAAGCAATTTGGCGAATATTGTCCCAATAATTTGGTCAGAAGATGGGTCAAAAATCCCTTAATGTTAATTTTTGCGTAGTTGCAACTTTTAAACGTATAACATTTATACAACTTTTGACTGCACAACATTTTAAAATTTGATTTCTCAGGAACTATTCGTCAGATTTTGACCAAATTTTGTACTTTACATTCTTCAAAATGACGTAAAAATTTGTGTAACAAATGTGTATTGTATGAATTCAAAATTTTTAAAACTATTGAGAAATAAAATAAGAAAAACTAGTAAATATTTACTAAAAGTTATTTTTTTGCACGGAATTATCTTTGGCTAAACGAATTTTTTAATTTTGAGGGAAAAAAATTTTTCTCACTTGAGACATGGTGAAATATCAATCAAAATTTGACTTTATGATAACTACACTTTGACTACTCTTCTAACCACACTATTGGGACCATTTTTCCCAAATTGTAGCTATTCCCTATATTTCGGGGGGTCAGAAATCCAAATCCATCGGGGAAAAGGTGTATTTATTCAGAGAAAGCACGTTTCTGTCTCGGATTTCGAGGCTTAAAATATAGCTTGTACTAATTAATTGGCATATTTGGTATCACATCTTTGAACCATTACGATTGAGTCCTAGAACTCGAAGATCCGATCATTATATCAAAAGTTATTCAGAGTGGTCTGTTTTTTTTTTGTGCACACCTATATTATTAATAAGCCAACTGGCCTGTGTAGGGGTTAGGAAACTGCCCTTGCACTAGAAAGGTTCTGGGTTCGAATCCCGGGCAAGGCATGGATGTTCCTTCCTTCTCTGTACTATGTGTCCTTACTGTGGGAGCAACGTTGGCCCACCTAATATGGTGCCCCAAAGAGTGGCCAAGAAATCTGCCCTTAGAGGTCTGTATGACCTAGATAGGTCATTCTCCTGGTGGGCATTGGAAAAAGAATATTATAATAAAAACATATGTAATTTATCCAAAGTGCTCAAAAAAAATTTAAATATCATAAATAACTTTTAATATAATGATCGGATTTCCTCTTCAGGACTTTTTCTAAGTGGTTCCAAGGTCTAACATTAAATGTATTTCTTAACTAATGAAGATATTTTAAGCGTAGTGAAATCCGACACAAAAGCGTAATTTCTCTGAATAAAATTAGATGTTTTCCATGGTTTATAATTTATGATTCTCAAAATAAAGAAGAGCCAGCAATCGGAAAAATATGTTTCCAATTGATTTCCTAAATGTTAGTTTCCATTTTTATATATTTTATTATGTAACTGGAATTACCCAAAATTACCCTTACCAGATTGCAACAAAAATGCCATAGTCACGGAGACTTATTTGTGTAGTCATATGTGACCGCTAGTACGTCGATGTGACGGTTTTATGAAGGTTACTATGTTCGCCTTTATGGACGTCACATCTTGACGTCGTTCAAACGTCAACATGAGACTACAATGAGACTTTCAGGGGATCAAATTTGCAACAAATTTTCCCAGTGACATTAGTCCCAGTAAAGTACATTTTTGAATACCAAGTGACAACAGTCACGATAATTAGTCACGGAGACTTTTGTGTGATGTCACAAACATCAAAGTCACATTATGACATCTATGAGACAATTCTAAACGGTCACACCAGTGAATCTGACTGCTGTGACCGTTTTTGACTTTGTTGTGACGTCTCTGAGATAATCTGTGCTGTCTGGGTAATGAATTTAAAAAAAACTTTTCCTATAATTATAAAACGATAAGAAATTTAAAAATAAAACTGCCCCGATTTAGTAGACGAAGTTTTAAACGTCAAAATCTAAGATTTGAAGAAAATCGGTTTAATTGTTCTTGAGCATATAAGTCCTCGAACATCTGAGCCACAGTGTGTGGAAATCCGATCATTAGACTGATAGTTATTCAGGGTGTTTGCTTTCTTGCGCACTATATGCCTCAATACGTCTGTGAAAATTTTATTTGAAAAGACTTTAAATGTATCTTACCGTAAATCTTTATAAATATGGGATAGACTTGATAGATTCCAATATTAGGTATATTTTATTTCTTAATAAACTTCTAATTATTGATAAAATCACTGCCTTGAATGATTAAAAATATGCCAACCACTAAAAAAACTTTCAATTCATTGAACTTCAAGTTTAACCTAGTATCTAGTATCTTTATATATATTTTAAAAGGTTTTGGCTTACTTTTAAAATGCTGAATTATTTTATATTATTTATCTAAGTTAATCTAAACTGTGGTAGCAAAACGAACTATACATAATTTAAGCAAAGAATTTAAAAGTATTTTCTGTACTTGGAATGTTAATGGGGTGACAGCAAAATTCATTTTTAGATGCATATAAGACAACATAAATATACACTCACATAATATGCTATTTAACTTAACTACTGAAAGTACGATAAAAAAAAAAAGATTTGCTGAATTAAAAAAAATTTATTCCAATACATTAGATCGGAATAAAATGTTTTACAATAAGCATTTCTAAAAAAACACAATTCAAATTTTGCAATCGTAATACAGAAAAAAATTTATAAAAATATTTAAACTTTTGATCTGAGGAATGACGTTAAAAAAGAAAATACTCAAACAGTTTTCAAGTAAAAAAAATACACATTTTAGGTTTTATTAAGGTATTTAAATGTCATAATATATTTCAGAATCACACCTCATTGAAATACACTAAATGACGAATAACATATATGAATTTTTTATGTCTGCAAGAAAGAAAGAAAACAAAAAATGGAGGGAAAAAAAATTTCTTCCAAAATTTTTTACTTTTCAATGTCTTATATACCTTCATACAATCGCAATACGTACAATCTTATATCTTGTTCCTTCGCACTTATTTTGATGGCCGAATTATTTTCCTTATTTTCAAAAAACTTTTCAACAACCCATTGCATCACTAGAAAAATTTCTCATTAAAAAAAAAAATTTCATTTCTTTATTGAATTATCTATATTAATAATGATTTTTCAGCATAAAACTAATAAAAACAGGAAGTGTAATAAAACTTCATTGTTAACAACTACTTATCATAAAGTGTCCAAAAGAATGCGTAATAAAACTAGCACAGTGATCTGTGTATGCTCAACTTACAGATTGTATTATCTCAGCGATAATAATCTATTTTTAAAGTTTAGCCACATTGTTTATTCTTATTATTATAAGCTCGTAATCCCTAGAGAAAAATTTATCTTTTCTTTGTCTCTCAATTTGAGTTTAAAAAAGTATTATATTAATATTTTAATAACTAATTTGTTTTTAAGTTATTTCAATTGAAATTATAAAAAATAAATATATGTTATTTTTATCACTTAATTTTCTTCAAAATAGGAAGTGTGATAAAACTTCATTGTTAACGATTACTCATCATAAAGTGCTTTAAAGAATCCGCAAAAAATTAAGCATAGTGATCTGTGCATGCACAACTAATAAATTGCATTATCTCGGAGGCCGACCGGCCTGTGTAGGGGCAGGGAACTGTCCTTGCATCAGAAAGGTCCTGGGTTCGAATCCCGGGCAAGGCATGGATGTTCCTTTCCCTCTCTCTCTCTGTGTTCTATGTCCTTTCTCCCTTGTGAGTGAATGTGACCCGCCCTATAAACGGGTTGTGGTTGTGGGAATGGCGTGGCAGAAGTCGAATTCCTGGCCATAGATGGCGCCACTGAAAAACAGGAGCAATCGCACCCCCACTGCCTAAACAGGCATACGAAAAAGAAAAAAAAATTATCTCGGAGATAATAATCTATGTAAAGTTTAAACAAATTGTTTAGTTTTATTATAATAAGTTCGTAATCCCTTAGGAAAAATTCATCTTTGCTCTCAATTTGAGTTCAAAAAAGTATCTTAATAACTATTTTATTTCTCAGTTATTTCAATTAAAATTGCCTTGAAACTTCTCGGGAGCGACCACTCTCTGTACCACGGTAAAATGGTCGTTAATAAAGGTTTTTTACTGTAATTTCGAATACTAATAACTGCAACTTATACTCACTGTTCCTGTAACTCACTTTCAACTTGTCAAATTCCAACTTCTTAATTGCATTTCAATAAGTAATAGATTAAATGCCATGGAATATTTTTACAATAAATTTTACACTTAATAATTTTCGAAGTACATTTCGTTTTCTGTCATACTGCCTGTACATTTTTCAGCACTTTATCACTTTTTTTTTTGCTTTGTTTTTTTTTGTTTTCTTTTTTAATTTTCAAATTAAATAGCTTTCAATGCAGTAAAACAAAATGTAACGCAAAGTTGAACACCCAAAACAGAGACGGTGCACTTATATTTTTTCAATATAAAGAGAAATTTTACAATTTTTTCTATTGCTAAACAGTTTTAAAATTTCCAGGAACAAATTTTTTTCTTACTATTTATTTTCAGACTAGAGGGATTAAAGCGATTTACAAAAATCGTTTCAAAAGCTCAATTTCAGAACTTGTTTTGTTTTCTAGCAAAAATTGATTTCAAAATCTTTATATCCTAAACTAGAGTTGTTGTTTTTTTTTTCATTATTATCCATATTTTTTTTAAAAAGAAATTCAGACTCTTTTATGGAATCAAATGAGACGGAAAAGAATCATTGAAATTGATACGAGAGTAAAAGAATGAAAGAATACTGAGAGAAAACACAATTAATTAAATTCGAAAAGGATAAAACTTCTTTGAAAAAAAACGCGCTAAGAAGCAGCAGAAATTTCAGAAAAAAGTATCAATAAAAGAAACGAAGGAAATAAAAATAAAAATATGACCACCGAAGCCGACGTCTTCAGGGGGTACCGGCCTCGGTAGCCATTAAAAACAAAACCATTTCTAATTGTGGGAGAAGCAAATGCTTAAAATATCTCCCTCAGTACCCCGATGGTTTTGTATAGAGGTCCAGGAAAACAAGATACATTCAAAATAATTAACAAATTAAGAAAAGAAACTCAATCAAAATCATCAGAAAAATAAAAACTCACTAAGTCACAGGTCAAGCATCAACTTCAAAAGCAAGTAGAGGAAAAGAAAACACTAAAAACTGAAAAACCAACGCCCCCTATTATAATGCGCAGAAGAAGTTTAAAATGAAATGGAAAAGGTCAGGAGAAAGAAATACGTAGACAAATTAATAGAATGCT
>NC_092209.1:35820589-35831139 GCF_043381705.1 Parasteatoda tepidariorum | reverse complement strand
TGATGGGAAGGCGATTGCATCTGGCACGGAATGATGATGACCTCGTTCGACAATTGGATCGAATTTGGCAGGAAATACCACAGGAGACCATCCGGGAGCTTTATCGGTCTGTGCCACGCCGTGTGGCAGCATGCATCCAGGCTAGAGGCGGGTCAACACCTTATTGAACTTGTTACTGTAACTCTGCAATAAATTATTCAATTGTTCTGAAATTTTAATCATTTACTATTCTATACGTTGTCTTCCTATCCATCAATTTTCGTTTCAATCGGACAACTTCTTCTTGGTGCGTCGATTTTTTTGTTATAGAGTGCATTTTATTGTGAAAAAAAATTCTTCCATTTTGAAGAATATCCCTAAAAATAGTATATTTTGAATTAGCTAAATACTCTTTCTTCGTATTATTGAATAAAAAAGAAAAAGATGAATAAATCAGTACTGATTAACACTTTGAAATCATGCACAAAACTGTGAAGATACCGTTCATATACCGGCATAATTAATTAATCTGAAATGATGTAATATTAAGTTCTTCTCGATGGCTATACGTGATTAGATAAAGCAAAACACGTTTGCGGAAATTGATTCCATCGAAATAAAAACTAACTGTATTCAGTATCATTTGGCAAGATGCTGTTGCTTGAGGCCATCTCATGATAGTCAAAATTTACCACAATACAGCAATTTTCTTCGGTATTCATCCCTTTTAAGGAGCCATTAAGTATCTCTTCCCTCAGTATCTACATTAAAACTGCTCAGTATTGATGCCGTTTCTAGAGTTACTTACGTAATACATATCAAAAAAATATATAATATATAGTCTATCTAAGCTGAGAACTCCTCCCGCTACAAAGTATGAGGCCGTCTGGTGCTATGGAAACAAGAATTGCGTATTTTAGAGGTAGACGGAAAAAAAGGTTCCGGAAAAAAAGGTCCCGGTAAAAAAAGCCCCTGGAAAAAAAGGTCCCGGTAAAAAAGGTACCTCCATAGGGAAAATCTGTAGGGATATTCCCCTCTCGCTTTTCAATGAATATTCTTTTTATCTGTAATAATTCAGATTAGATCATTGAGGTAAGGAGAAGGGTAAGGGACTTATGGGCTGGCTGTATTACGCTTCTTTTTTTTAAATTTTACTTCATTTATTTATTCTTCTTTGATTATTTTTTAAAGCGGGAAGATACTATTTAAATTTTTCAATAATGTTTTACTTTTTTTTTGTAATTTTTTTAAGTGAAAAATGTGTTATTTTCTATTTTAAATTATATTTTGTGAAGAAGTTGCTAATGTGAGGCTTAAAGTAGCCAATCGGGGAAGTTGGGAGGATTTATGTGTTGGATGTTTGTTCGTGATTGGAGGTGAAAGTATTGGTCCTTTTTAATTAGTTGAAAAGGCGCGACACGAAGAAAAAAAAGAAAAGAAAAAAACCATGCACGGAACAGCAAAAAGCGCTTCAATCTAATCTTCTCATTTCAAATATTTTCCCCTACAGAATTTTCCCTACACAGGTACCTTTTTTACCGGGACCTTTTTTTCGTACCTTTTTTTCCGGGACCTCTTTTTCCAGGTACTTTTTTTACGAGACCTTTTTTTCCGTACCTTTTTCCGGTACCTTTTTTTCCTAGGATCATTTTAGGGAGGGCAGCTTCTCTCTAAGACTAACACAATAGACCGAATAGTTCGGAGTTCTAGACCGACACAATAGAACTCCTCCCGCTGAAATGTCTGAGTCCGTCTGGTGCTATGGAAACAAGAATGGCGCATTTTTTTTTTGGGGGGGGGGGCAGGTCCACTCTAGTACTAACACAGTAGACCGAAGAAAAAGATTCCCTTTCTCCCGCCGATCCTAGCCGAAATCACTCCCCAACAGCGACCCTTCACCCCTACTTGAAATAGTCATACCTCGTTGCCATAGTCCCCGTCACAGGTCCAGACGAATGTCTGGAGGAGTTCTTATTTTAGACAAACTATAGAACCTGCATTAGTTTATTTGGTACCTATTATCCCTTTACTTCTCGCTCTCCCCAAAACGACCGGGGAGTTGGCTCTCTGTTTCTTATTGTCGTGATATTTCCGAGCTCACGCGTTCAAAAGTAACTCGCCAAAAAGATTATAATACCCCGAAATCATTTAAGCCGGGAATCATCTTTATTTCTCAATTTATGCACCAGATGACAATGCCAGACTATATGTTAGAGTTATTTTTTAAGCTAGATGTCAGCAATCATCAAACACGTAAGCTAAAAATTAACCCAAAGATTAAAAATGAGTACATATATAGTATATACACTTAGTTTTATATAAATTTCTTGTATAAAAAATGGGCACTTTTATGACCCTTTTCTTCAAACTTATGCGACCATTAAGGCGTTACAACTCCGCCGATTGCCATGATACTAGTAGAACGCATTACAGAAATTAATTAAACATTATTTGTATCAATAATAGTACGGCAAATTTTTACGGTTTCCCCAAGCGAATTCTCAACTTATAACTTTTTTTTATTTCAAATATCATCGATTTTAAATTATTTAGTTTAATGGAAAAACCTTTTTAAAGCATAACTTAAAACTGAAGAAACAGGTGTGTTTATATAACTTCAGAAATACTAATTTGGTGACGTCGAGGGCCACCTTGCTACCACGTTCACATTAATAAATAAGTTTATCTGTCAAAATGAGTAAAATAAATAAATGAATAATAAAGAATGTTCAATAAAATATTTTTATAACCTAGCAAACATCAACTGCGACATCTGTAAGGGATTTTAAAAACAAAACAGAATCATCTGCTGTTTTATTTATATCAATGACTCTTTCTAAACTAATTAGAAAGTTCTCAAACGTCTTTCCAGAACGATTTAATTTAAATTTTTGAATGATACTTGCGATCGGGGACTAAAATTGCTCGTTTCACCAAAGGTCCGAATTATGGAACGTTGTCATAAATGATTCTAGATTTATAATCGAGACAGACGCACACAAACTCTTCATTTTATTATTATAGACAATCAGTTGAATCTAAAAATAAGATGTTGCAATTCAATATTTTGTTTTAGCTTCTTTCTTTGAAACACATTGGCTGAGGAACTAATCGTTGAACTAGGCCAGTCATGATCCTATAGTCAGGCTTAACTCCTGGCGGGAAAGATATTTCATAATTTCTCACTATATGACTAAAATAGGACAATATTTCCATCCAGGCTACTGTTTCACCCGGGCACATTCGTCTTCCTGTTAAAATATTGAATGCAGGTTAATATTGTTTGATGTTTGGGACTCGGGGTTAGTCTCAGATTGACAAAACAATTGGTTCTAATATAAGGGATTCGGGATAGGGCGGCTAATTTAAGGGACATAAATTAATAAATCTAATACGAAGGAATCAAATTATTCTGACTCATATATCATACTAAAAATATAGAGCTAATAATTTCACATACTCTATATTGCAATTAGCAAAAACAGTGGAGTGCAAAAGCCTCTAGTCATTATACTGTTTTTGAAATTTGATTACAATGCAAAAATAAAATGAAAATCACACTTTTAGAACAACTCAGTTTCTATACGCATCTTTTGAAAGATTCGTGTATCTTTTTAAAGCTATAAGCCAGTGATTCTCAACCTTTTTTCTGGGGCGGCAAACTTTTGACGATTTCGAAATTTGACGGCACACAGTGAAAAAAATTAGTTTAAAAGTTGTTTACTTACCCATAATACACTGCGTTAAATAGTTTGTGATAATAATTTTGAATGTGAAATAAAATAATGTGTACTGCAAAAGCACGTTTATCAGGGGATTAATTATTTCTTTCGACTAATTTTTTACTAGTTAGTTAGAGTTATTCATTTTTTTATAGTTATTAATTGTTAGCTTGTTTTCTATAGCTATTAACTGTTATGTTTTTGTGATTTCTTGTTAACTAGTATTTTTGGTGATTATTAATTGTTAGCTTATTTTTCTGTTAGTCATCCTTTGTTAATTTGTTTTTATAACTATTAATTGCACAGCTTACTTTAATGATTAGCTTTTATTTCCATTTGAAAGTTAATATTTAGCTTGCTTTCCTTTGTTGATTAATAATTTTAATAATCCTTAAATTTCCTACTTATTTCAACATTTTTTAAAATTGTCAAAGACTATTTAAACACTTCCTTCTTATTTTAAGATTGTCAGAGACAAGACAATCACCGACTAAGCGACAAAGATGTTCACGCGGTTAAAGCGTGGAAAAATTACAAAATGTATATATATACAGGGTTATTCATAATTCCCTCAGGGGTTTCGAAGCGTTATAGTAAAAAAAAAGAAGACGAATATGAAAAAAAAGAAACATATGAAATTATTCTGAAACTATTCAAGTTTTACTTACATACATTACAGGTGTTCTATGTGTGAACTCTTGGTCACACGGCATACATAAATGCGATTGTCCAGTTCCTGCCCGGAGGGAATTATGAATAACCCTGTATATATATAATATTATATATATATAAACACTTTTCTTTAATTTAAACTTAACTCGTAATAAAAAAAGTTATAATTTTTATTGCCTCGTTTCTAATATTTGGCGGCACATTTTAAGAATTTGGCGGCACACAAAAGTGCCGCGGCACAGTGGTTGAGAATCACTGATCTAGAAGGTAATGAGCAGGCATTCTTCAGTTTTTCCATTTGTAATAAATTACTCTTCGAGAACTGGAAGGCAGCTGAAGAGCTCTTATAGGATCTGATATATGCTTAGTTTTAATAGCAAGCCTCTCNTTCGAAGCGTTATAGTAAAAAAAGGAAGACGAATATGAAGACAAAGAAACATATGAAATTATTCCGAAACTATTCATGTTTTACTTACATATATTACAGATGTTCTATGTGTGAACTCTTGGTCACACGGCATACATCAATGCGATAGTCCAGTTCCTGCCCGGAGGGAATTATGAATAACCCTGTATATATAAATATTATACATATATATACACTTTTCTTTAATTTAAACTTAACTCGTAATAAAAAAAAGTATTATAATTTTTATTGCCTCGTTTCTAATATTTGGCGGCACATTTTAAGAATTTGGCGGCACAGTGGTTGAGAATCATTGCTATAAGCATAAGCAGATAGATAGACCAGGCGAAAAGCCAGGTCTAATCAGGTTCTGAAGACCAAAGGAGAAGTCAACTCCAGTTCCTGTGAACAAAAGATGAGGACAGGAGCTGGCTTGACAGAAGCATATTTCAAAATTAACACAAATACTCAGTGTTTTTTTAAATCTTTCACTGTCTCTCCGTTATTTTGAATAGCACATAATAACAACTTCACTTGAATCCCACAAATTATTAGCTCTATATATTTCTAGTTCCTCAATATAAGTACGATTAATTTGAATTCTTCACATTAGTTTTATTAATCTGTGCCCCTTATATGAGTCACCTTATCTACAGTTCCTTATATTAGACCCAACTGTTTTGATTCCCTGGTGTTTTGATTCCCTGGTGTGTGTGTGTGTGTGTGTGTGTGTGTAAAATCGAGGGCTAGACGAAAAACCGCCCGTCCACGGCGGTCGATAATTCCCCGCGGATAAGGAATTTCTCAAATCCGACTTCCGCGAGGACGGCCATTTCCTGTTATTGTTCGTGATAAATTTTCAATTTTTGTTATCTTACAAGAGTCTAGCGCCTCACTTCTAAAATGACCCTCTAATCCAGAAATACAGCAACATACTGCGCATGGTGGAATTGATGTTTTCTCTTTCTGCGAGTACTGCAAAGATTGAAAGAGGCTTTTCAGCAATGAACTTACGAAAGAGCCCATTACGTACTGGTCTTAAACAAGAAGCGTTAAACGCAATTATGAGCATAGGCCTAAATGGAAAACCCCCTTCAGTTTCAGTTTTAGGGTTACTATCAGTAACCTAGTATTTCCTTTATTACTGTTTAATATAATCCTAGTAACTACTAATTCATTGTGCAATTTATATTTGTTGTTGTTGTTGTTGACTTATTCCTCTTGGTCAGCCGCAGGCTAGACCAAGTCAATGAGCTCGAAAGTCTTCAGGAAATCAAATACAAGTAAGGGACCAGAGTAGAGGTCTTTCTCTTCCAGACTAAGACAGTGTAAAATATGATCGGGAGAAGCCTGTGCAGAGTTACACTTCGCGCACGTTGAATAGGTCTTTCGCCCAAGCTCAAAAGAGAGACACCTGATGTGTCCACTTATGAGCCTACTTATAGTGGACTGTATGGCTCTATCAGCCCCCATGGTAAGTGCCCCACCAGGAGTCTGTCCATTATACCAAAGAGTGGGCCGGAGGGATGTTCCATAGTTGTTGGTTAGTGGTTCTGATCTTGGAACAAATCTCAGAGAAGGTCAAAGGTCGACTTGAAATTGTGCTATCAGAAGCTCCCTGCTTGGCCAAAAGATCAGCATTTTCATTACCAAAGAGGCCTATGTGAGAGGGAATCCATTGAATGAAGATTTTACGCCGATGAGAGAGTTGTTTAATTTTATTAAGTATAGAGACAGATGTCTTGTCGCCAGCCTTATTCCAGTTACTTAAGTGCTGTATGGCACTACGACTATCGGATAAGATCCAGATAATTTATATAAATGTTTGTAATAAATAAGAGAATCATATTTTTATTTATTTAGAAGCAACGGGTTAGTTTCAAAGGAGGACGGGTACATTGTTGAACAAGCCGTCCTCGGGGACGGGTAAAATTTCTTAATTTTTTCGAGACCTGGTAAAAACTATTATTTTAGTTTCAAGTAAAAAAGATGTGCAAGTATACTGTAAGAGGACCTATTCATCTCAATTATTCAACTCTATTTCAATTATTTAAGTTCATATATTAATGCAAAAAAGAGCATAACGTGTTTAAAATCACTTGTTGTTCAGGGAAAGTATTTTCACATGAAAAATGAAAGTTTAAGAAAAACATTATAAATCAAAACTCATAAACCACAAACCATATGAAAAAGGAGCGAAACTTTCAGGCTGTTTTATCAATTTTGTTCCATCATTCGATAAAAATCGTTCAGGAATAAATTTGTCTACCTCGTTCCAATATTTTGGATCATGATGCAGACCCCACAGATTCATTGTTATTTCTGCACCTTTCGGGATAATGTAATCTCGAATTGGAATATCTTGATTAGCTCTAATTAAGAAAAAAAATATGTAAATTCTAATGAATATTTAGAAAAAATATGTAAATTCTAATGAATTTCAGAAAAATACACGTAAATTCACATGAATATTATGAGAAATACATGTAAATTTTAAGGAATTTTTAGAAAATATATCCGTAAATTCAAATGGATGTTATGAAAAATATATATAAATTCTAATTAAATTTAGAAAAAATATATATAAACTCTAATGAATATTACTAAAAAAATATTTGAATATTTTATAAGGAACATTATATATTTGAATATTATATTATATGTAAATTCAAATGAATATTATAAAAATAAATGTGCATTCTAATTAGTTTTAGAGAAAATATATGTGCATTTTAATAAACATGAAAAATTAATATGCAAATTCTAATGAACATTATTAAATATACGTAAATTTTAATGAATATTAGAAAAAATATGCTTTAATTCCATTGAATAATATTATAATCAAGAGCATGTTTAAAAATTAATTTTAATCAATCTTCAAGGCTTATTAGACGCCAATGATTTTTAAAAACATTTATAAATCTCTTTTAAGATAATAAATAAATGTATTGCTTCGTTCAAAGATATTATTGATGTGTTAATATTTTGTAATTTCATTCAAAACCTAAGCTAACAATATTGCCATTGAGTTGCTTGCTGATAAAGACAAAAGGCAACTCTATTTTTTATTGATGGGATGTTTGGAAATGTCTGTAAGGATGTTTAAAATTAAAATAACACAGTTTAAACCATTATTATGTCCGTTCCAGAGGAAGAGTAGGACAAAAATGTAATCGATGACATTTTTTGATTACAGTAATCAAGTACTTGTAATCATGATTTCAAGATAACTTAATTTTGTTTACAACTGTAATCGTGATTACAACAAACAATTACAGTGTTGTTGTTTCTAATCCCCAAGAGGTCCATCCCAATTAGACCAATTCCATAAGTCCAAAAATGTTCAGGAAGTCTAAAAATAGATGAGGTTTTGAAAAAACCTCGTCGATCTTAAAATCGATACAGTTTAGAAAATGCTCGGGCGAAGCCTGAGCAGTCCTACATTTAGTGCAAAGTCCAAAAGTCTTTTGCCCCTGAACATACGAGAGACACCTCAAGTGACCACTTGCAAAGCGAGACAAACAAGTCTGCTGGCTTCTAGGTCCCTCAAAAAGCAAGGCACTTCCAGGAACAGGGGAAAGTGTTACAGCTTCTGTTGGCCGAAAATGACCTGGAGCACCAAAGGTAGAAGACTGATTTAGCTCCATAGTTTCACCTGCTAGCATTAGCTGGGCATAATGGAATGGCCTTCACGCCTAGGGTGGCCCTACCAGGAGCTAAGCTCCCGACGTACTTCGCCCATTCCGCCCAGTGGCACCCCCTCGCCACGGTGAGGCAGCTACAATTACAGTAATCAACTACTTGTAATAATGATTACAACTTTCAAAAATTTAATTACAGCTGTAATCGTGATTACAACTTTCAAAAATTTAGATTACAGCTGTAATCGTGATTACAATATTGATTACAGTAATCAATTACATGAAAAATTATGCATATAATTTGCATGTAATGCGGTCAAGATCGAGAACGGGGTAACTGTAAAAAAGGGGCAATTGTTATGTTGGGCTTATACACTGAAGAGCCAAAAAAAACTGGTATACCTGCCTAATATCGTGTAGGGCCCCCGCGAGCACGCAGAAGTGCCGCAACACGACGTGGCATGGATTCGATCAATGTGTGAAGTAGTGCTGGAGATAATTGACACCATGAATCCTGCAGGGCTGTCCATAAACCAGTGGGAGTAAGAGGGGGTGGGGATATCTTCTGAACATCACGTTGCAAGGCATCCCAAATATGTTCAATAATGTTCATGTCTGGGTATTTTGATGGATTTCCGATACTCACGGTATACTCGTGAAATGGTCGTACGTGAAAATCCAAATTTCATTGTTATCTCGGAGATGCGCCGACTATAACACCACGTTCAAACTCACTTAAATCTGTATAACCTGGCATTGTAGCAGCAGTAACAGATCTAAGAACTGTGCTAGACACTCGTTGTCTTCTAAACGCGTTGCCGATCGCAGCGCTATACTTTGATTGGCTCCTTACCCCCATTATTTACATACTCATGTCTGTACCAGTTTTTTTGGCTCTTCAGTGTATTAGTTACAATCAAAACATATATTGGTTCGTGATGGAATTATTGACGGTTACCATCAAGGTTAAGTTGGTCCATCAATAGAGAACCATCAAAAATTTTGAGTCGGGTCAGCAAAAAGTTAGTGAATTTCTAAGCCACTTGTACATATTTCTTACTTTCTAGTTGTACTCAGGGGCACGATGCTTGAGAAACGCTGCGACTCCATTAGCACTGCAAAGGTGTAAGGAATTTTGTCTCTCTCTTCATACTTAACAGCACCATCTTTGCCAATAACATCCATGATTTCTTTATAAACTTTATCTTGAATATCTTTATAGTCAGCCATTAGTCTGAAAAGCCAACCCAGTGAACTTGTAATGGTGTCACTAGCCCCCAGGAAAAGAACTGTCACATTTCCTTCCAGCATTTTTTCTAGAAGATTATTGTCATTATTATTGAGTCCCATTATTATGTTTATCATTTATTTATTACCGTGTTATTGTTAAGTATAAGATGTTAAGTATTATTGTTAATCACAAACAACTATTTGGAAATATTGAATTAAAATGATACTCGCATATTACATTGAAAAGAGGACATAGAATATACGTTAAAATTTAAATTAAGTTTCTTATAATCACTTAATTGAAAGTTTAAAAAAAAGTCTTTAAGACGAAACAAATTTAAATAGCAATTTAATATTTTGATTTAAATTTTTCATTATCTTACAGGTAAAAAGAATTATAATGTTAAATTAATTAAACAAATATGTTCTATGATTGTTTCCTCATTGTGTTTCTATGTGGAAAAAAATTATAACCACTTATATAGCAATAAGACTCCAAATTCCTCAAGCTAATTCAGATAACTTAATCATTAAAACATTGATTGCTGGTATCATAGATCTCTTGGAGTATAAGAGTAAATATTTACTAATTTCATTCAGAAAAGTACTCTGATTTTATGTGAAATAGTTTACAATTTATTCTACAATTGTTTCATAAGTTACCGTTCAAAAATTTGATACAAATATTTTAATTGCAATATTATTTCTAAGTATTTTTTTCTTCCCATGTTTTACGATATTATGGAAATAAAAGGATTGTTTGAGTTTTAAAAATGTCCAAAAATCTAACAGCAATTGCCTTTTGTCATTCTTTAGTAATACATTTAGAACTGTATAGATTTTATCTTAACTTCTTTGCCATTCCATCAATGTTTCTACTCTAAACTGATATATATA
>NC_092209.1:35791836-35820429 GCF_043381705.1 Parasteatoda tepidariorum | reverse complement strand
TATTCATATATATATATATATATATATATATATATATATATTCATACATATATTCTTTACCTGAAAAGTAATGTTGAGTATTACTCTCTTTGCTATCTAGTTTCTTCAATTTACTAAGATAGGAGTTTATGAAATCATCCCGATCTTCAGATTTCTTATGACGATATACTTCTTCCCTGGAACAATTAAACTTATTTAACACAATATTTAAAAAGTCGCTCAGTAATGTCAATGAAAGTTCTACGGAGAAATGCAGAAATAAAGTTTCGAGTTGAGAAAAATAAGAAAAGACTAAAAGGCTCCGTTCGCCAACCCTCGTAATTGATTTTCATCACCGTAGTTTTTTTTTTTCCCTTAAACGTACGAGAATACAGAATATTTTGCTTTCAAAATATAAAATTATTGTATCTTTGTAAGAACAATTTGTTAACATTCTAATCATAACGAAATGGACGAGTGTTTGGATATGAAAAATAAAGCATTTAAATTTTTAAAAAAAAGTTCAACCTAAAGAATGCAGATTGTATGACCCAAAAAAATAATTGTAATAATTGACTTGATCAATTTAAATCAGGAGTAGTTTTTATTGCTCTTTGTTTGCTTATTTTCTTCCTAAAAAATTCATTATAAATGATAAGATTTATATCTGACAACAAGCACTATCTCGTTCATTACCAATTTGACTTCTTCTTGAACCCAAGATCACGTTAAGAAAAAAATAAATTTTCTGCAATAATGCGCAAAAAGTCTATATTTAAAGCAAAAAAGTTAAAAAACACGAAAAACTCGTAAACTTGCGTAAACTTTTAATCAAATTGAAATTTCGAAAGAAAGTTTGCATTAAGTTCACAAATAAAAATGGTTTTTCAGTTCAATGGGCAAAACGTAGTATTAACAATTAGTAACTTAACTAATTGAAATTCTACTTTATGCCGTTGTAACCCTCGTACTTTTTCACTTCTAAGTCTAATAGATTTTGTGCTGCAAAGCAAAATATAAATAAAGCAAAAAAAAAAGCTATTAGTACTTAAAATTGCATTAACTTTTTTTAATAAATTTGAATTTTAAAGAAAAGTAATGTTAAATTAATAAATAAATATGGTCTTTTTAACGTACCAAGTTTCGACTTTGAAGCTATAATCCTGCGGCCTGTAGAGCGGCCCGTATGGTTTTTTTTTTCCTAGAAGTTAACAGTTATGCTTGTTTTTTGAAGGTTTTGTCGTCGTATGAAATGATACTTTTTTCACGAATAATATGTTATTTCCATAATTGCTGTGCGTTTGAAACAGATACTAATGACAGTTAGACAAGTTTAGCCTATTTAAAGCTAGCTGTGTCTGTATTTATCCAGAAAAGGTCACAAAATATGGGGAAAAGCCCCAGTTATGTGGAAATCAAAAGCTTTTGTGGTTCTATTTTTTAATATTTCAAAACTTACTCCAATGAACATAAATATTTATCCTCATAAATATTAGACCTCATAAATATTTTCAAAAACTGAGAATAAGGCAGTGATTTTTGATAATTTTCTTCAAGGTGCAAAAATGTCGCCAAATTGGTGATTTTTTTTCAAAAAATTAATGACTTTTTAAAAAATTTTAATTAGTAGTCCGTAACAAATTATCGATTAAACATAAATAAAAAATTATCGAATTTTAAATTTTTTTCCATTCTACTCCCTGTACATTTTTCTATACTTATGCGTTATTTAAATTTCTGAA
This sequence comes from Parasteatoda tepidariorum, assembly GCF_043381705.1. Classification (NCBI taxonomy): domain Eukaryota; kingdom Metazoa; phylum Arthropoda; class Arachnida; order Araneae; family Theridiidae; genus Parasteatoda; species Parasteatoda tepidariorum. The sequence continues at coordinate 35,818,708 of NC_092209.1, read as the reverse complement.
GTTTCATATTTTTTGCGCAACAAACGTAAGGTTAAGTTAAACACCCAAACCACCAGCGGTTATAAACCGCTATATACAACACACTGCTATATCCAAATATCTTGAATGTTTCGAACAACTTTTTCAAACCTGGCATTATAGTAGTCGCTTCAGATAGTCCCTGTACGAGAAAGAAACTCCCCTGCAACGTAGGGAGTGGTAGGAATATGGCAATAATACATTCAACTTATGAAGCGATTCGTTAGAGCATTATTTTTTTTCCTTGATGTTATTTTTATGGAAGCAACCAGTTTATATGTCTGTATGTAAACCTATACGTTTTTTATAAGCTTTTACAATTAGAAAAAAAATTAATTGAAAAATCTCATTTTGAAATAAAATCTGAAGCTTTCCGAACAAAATAAATTTCAGAATTGAAATCACTAAGAGCAAGTTTTGGTATGAATGCAACAAAAAATGCATCCCCCAATATAATCTACCAATTTATAAATCAGATTCAAAAATATAACTTAAAATCAAATCTTACTTAATAAATTTTCCAAATGTTTTTATAATTTTTGCCGCTCTGCTATATCCAGATATCTTGGATACTTCTAGCAACTTTCGCAAACCTGGCATTACTGTAGCTGGATCAGATGGTCCCATGTAGGTGAAGGCAACATCAGCGAAGTCTAAAGATAGTTGGATTTTATTTGCTTCATCTTTCTTGTTAAGCTTGCGACCAATGAGAAGAGAGATTATGTTTGATGTCACAGAGTGCGCCAATGTTTCAGATATAATCACTGGGCGCCCTCCTGAGTTTTGAATCTCATCAGCAAAACTATGTACTTCTTCCTGAAAGTAAAGGATATATTTTTTGTTTCTATTACCACTTGTCAATCCATCAAGCCTGCTTTGTGAGACCAAGCAGTATTTAAGGCAGAAGGTGCGCTTCTGGTTTTTCAGCAGAGCCACCTATGGCCAAGAATACGACTTCGGCCACACACACGTCACAACCCATTTATAGGATGCACCCATTCATACATCCATTTATTCATCCACAAATCGTAATTTTGAACTGAACCAGAGAACTATCAATCTCCGATTCAGTTCTCCCAGAGATATGATTTGCTATGGGAAAATTTTGGACTTTGTGACCCTGACAGATTTAACGAGCACCAATCACCATTTATGACAAGGGGAGTCTTCGGAGATCGAACTCGCGACCCCTTCGACATGGGCTCAACGCCCTACTAACCAGGCTATCCCGTCCTCAAGGGATATATTAGGGGATAATACATGAAAGATTTTTTCATCTCCCAATCTGATTAACTTCTTCCATCTATTTAATTGTATCAAAACAGTGCAAACTGTAAGTTGCAAGTGACTATTTTAAACTTGCTGATCTTTTAAAGCTGAAGAAAGATGTTCACTTAACAAAAGAAGCGCGAAATATCGCTAATGCTTAATAAATGTCAAAAACATTCGTTTATTAGTCTGTCTTTCTTAACTTATTAATGCAAAAAAGATTTATCACCTCTCCATATTTTTAAATTCGTCCTTCTACTTAACTACGCCAACACAGCGCAAACTTCAAGCACGTTCAGCACTGATCCTATCAAGCTGAAGCAAGATGTTGCCTGAGCGTGAAAAGTTTGAAATCTTTTTAATGCTAAGTAATAACAGAAGTATTCGTTTATTAGGTTTTCTTTCTTATTTTAACGAACAGAAAATCTTGGAGGTCTTGCTTCAACTTCCAGGCTCAAATCATTTAAAAGGAAAAAGAGCTCAAATAAAATGAAACAATATTATGTCACTTGCCAAATTATATGCATACGTGTAGTGCCTCGAACCACAGGCAAAAATGCACACAAGTATAACTTCATCAAGCAGTGGCCTTAAGTAACTGTAATGTCCTTTTTTATAGGATTTTTTTTTCGTTTATTTTGTTCATATCAATTCTTTTAAGGGGAGACGATAGAGCATATATCAAAACTGACCTTTTTCGATGTATCTTTTCTGAGATACTAACTATGATATAGCTTTGAAAATTTTGGGGGATATTTGAGATAATATTAGTTGTATGCTGTGTAAATGTTTCAGTGTTAACAGAAATACTTTTTTAATTATGAACGATTTTTGTTTAAAAATGATGAAACTTTTTAAACAATTAAAACTTTTCAGTTCATAATTTTTTGCAATTCTGCCAAAGATATGCATTAACAGTTATCGTTGTGTAAACATGTACACGTAAATACACCGTGAGAAACAACTGAAGAAATATCTTGTTTAGATACTGAGAAAAGGTACATCGAAAAGAGTAGGATTTAGCCGTATTGGTATCTGTCCTACCGACTCCCCGTAAAAATTCGGCTAACCTTGATTGTTCAAATTTAGTAGTTAGAACAACTAAAGAAAATTATTCAGACAATTGTCTCGAATTCGATAATTAATTAAATAAAGAAATCTCTCATCAATCAATCAATCAATCTACTCCACCCCCTCCCCTACTCAATGAAGCTAACCAGTACTCAAAATCGCTATGCGACTCTCTTGAAATTACTTCATGATACCAATTTACTTCGCACCAATTTACTGGTTACCAAGACTACAGGGTTACGAAAAAAAAACTATAATATTAAATTGTTTAAGAAAGTCATCTTTTGTTGCACCGAAAATTTCACAAAATTTTCATGACATGCATTAAAATAACATAAACTTTTTTATTGTACTTTGAAAGATGTGCTATACTTTTGAATTTTGTATTTTTGTTAGCAGCCGTCAAAAAAAAATTTAGATAATTAATTTTTTGGTTTCTTTTCTTATCGCCACTCTAATTGTTATGTTAGTGATAATTTATTTTGGTTTGCTAAAAACAGCTTAATCTTTATAGCGATGGAACTTACCATAACAAGATCTTCCCAAGAACTTCTTCCTAGTCCAAGATCACGACTAACGGATAAGCAAAATCTTCTTTGTTCGATCCATTTTTCACCGTTTGCATCCCCAAAACCTGTAAAGAGCGCTTGTGTACATCTTCTACATAATATAAAAGTTGCACATCTAAAAAATGAACTATAGCATGATCCATAAATAAACTAACAGCATGCAAAAATTAAAATTTAAAGTATTAAGTTTAAAAAAGAACTCAAATAAGCAGGATTGTTGTTTGTTTGTTTTTTTCCTCTGTTTAAGAAAAGTGGTAAGCATAGGTGCATCATCAGGAGGAGGCGAGTAAAAAATCAAGAGTTAAGCGTACCGGTAGAGTTTATTTCAACGATTCGGGGGAAGAAGGTAAAGAAAGTCGAAAAGAAAGAAAAATGGAGAATAGGGGAAAAGGGGAATCGACTTCTGAAAATTCTGACTCTTAGAATTAATGACACCTTATTTGGCGTATTGGAGAGAAAAAAAAATTAATAAAATCTAACTTATTTAACGAGATTTCTATCGCAGTAAACCAAAGAATCGAAATGTTGTGCCAGTTTGGAGTCTTTGTTAAAAGAAATACACTCATATTTCGCGCTCTTCAACTTTCCCTACGGTGAAATAGTGAACTCTGCTTCTAAGCTATCCCAATACTTGCCACTAGTCATGCTTGAATAACAAAATTCTTTCCTTATGCATTATGTATTAATACTTTTCGTCATATTCACGCTTATATAACGAAATTTTTTCATCATGCGTTAGTTTATATCAAAATTTTAGAAAAATTGTGGTTGAATAACAAAATTCTTTCATCATGCATTATGCATGAAACCATTCGTCACATTAAATATAAACAAGGTATTCATAAATGTATAGTTTTTTTAATATTCGCGGGAAAAAAAATTTCCAATGCCCACCTGGATAATGATCAGGTCATACAGGCACCTGAAGGGCAGATTTGTTGGCCACTCTTTTTTGGCACCATATTAGGTGGGCCAGCGTTGCTCCCACGGTAAGGACAGTAGTACAGAGAAAGTAAGAACATCCAAGCCTTGACCGGGCTTCGGATCCAGAACCTTTCTGATGTAAGGGCAGTTCCCTAACCCCTACATAGGTCGGTCGGCATATTCGCGAAGATAGATTTTCTGAATTCAAGTATCTTCATTTGATAATGAAATCAAACTTTATAAATTATTAGTTAAAATTTTTATATAAATTTATTACCCAAATGGAATTTGTAATAGTTTTAAAGGATTTAACATTAAGGAATTATTATCGAATATTTTACAGCAGAAAGTTCATTCTGCTGGCACATAAAAGAGTATACGTCCCTGTACTTTTTTTTCTATGTTTTTCGTAGAAGTGAAAGTTATTACATTTTTATAGATAATTATATTAAAAAGAATAACGACTCTTTTGATATTATTCATACAATTAATTGTTTCTGACTTAATAAATCTGCAGCATTTTCTAAAATGAATATGTATTGCGTCGTATCGCAATTTCATTATCATTTCTATATTTTTAAATGCTTTATCAGGCATAAATTACGCTATTTTTTTCTTTCTCAAACTTAATGTAAAACATAAATTTTACCGAGTTCTCTTTTAGAATAATAGTACTCTAAAATATCATATCATTATAGTGAAAACTAAGCAAGCATAAACATCATAGTAATGATTAGTAAAATAATTCATAGGAATATATGATATGAGATATATATAATGTATTTCATATAGCTATTTACCAAGAAGAGGTATATGATTAAAAAGATCCGGTGGTCTGTCTAAGGCTCCTAGATGGGTTATGACTTCCTTAGCCACAGAATATTCATTTAAAACAACAGTAAACCTTGAACCTAATTTCAAGCTAAAATCAATAAAAAGTCTTAAAATATAGAAATCTAGTGGCCAACTATTGAAACACTAAATTTCAATTTCCACACATGTGAATGCAAATTCGCCTTACAATTAATAATTCATAAACAAATACAGTCAAACCCCGTTATAGTGAACACAATTTATAGTGAACTCCCGGATATAGTGAACGAAATGTTCGCTCCCGTGCATTGCTACGCGCGTATAATGTTATTTTCTGAAAATATAGTGAACCAAAAAAAGAGACGAAGTTGTATACTGTGAACTTTTTTCTGACTTCTACTGATTTATTTTCTTCATTATTACGAAACTATTTCGAAATTTCTACTTCAAAATAAATACACATACCGATTTTTAAAATCATTTATAGCATGGAATGTAGCAATAAGCATTTTTTCTTATTTGCTTCATTATTAAATACCATTATTGAATTGGTTCTGCATTCAAAGAAGCAGCAATCTTCCAATAACTGGACAAATGCATCAAGTCACCTTCGATGAATATGCTAAGCGATTTGGTGACACTACTTTTATGTGCTCGAATGTAGGGTTAGACAGGCTTAAAAAGCGGAATAACAGAAATTCAAGAAAAATTATCGGAGTCGAGAAGTGCTTCCATAGTTTATGTTGAAGATTGCTCATCAACAAAAAAAATTACTAATTTTTATTAATACACGCAAGACGAAAAGTCATAAAAAATAAAAGTGAACACATTTTTGTCACTGCGTATTTTTCAGTCATTTTTGTATTTCAGTTTATTAGTCATTTATTTAAATAATATGTTATAAAAGGGGGAAGTTTGGAGCCATTAGTCAAAGTTGTATGCGGAACGGTTATAGTAAACCGAAATTTCAGTCCCTTGAAGATTCACTATAGCGGGGTTTGACTGTATAATTAACAATATTGAATAATTGAAATTTTTTTTTATCATATATATATACAATTTTTCTAATATATATATNATTAAAACTCTTTCGTTTTCATAAAATGTCTTTGTTAAAGAATAAGCGTAGAGAGATTCTATTTTGGGAATTCAAGGCTGAAAACATACCATTGAAATATAAATAGATTTATATTTCAAAGGAAGAGTTATTTTTAGAATCGTTCCCTCTTTCACTTCCATATAAGGAAGCAGTAAATAATTTTCCTTAATGCGTAAGGCTACAAGGAATGTACGAAGTGTGCCTTTTTACCTCAAATCTATGTTGGCATAAAACGTAAGAACACTAGTTTTTGCGTGTCCTTTTCATCATGATTTGATCCTGATAAGCTGTTCCGGAATTGTCAGAAGTCTTGTCCATTCCCCTCCCGTAGGGAGTGTGGATGTAAACTGTTATCAATACCAGCCTACATTTAAATAAACCTCTTTAGAACGTCTGATGGCTTACTACAGCATTATTTCAAGCTAAAGACAACACTGATAACAGGGTTGTAGCCCTGTTATTACATATATATATATATAACATAAGTTTATCTATAGAGTATAAATAAATAATATTAGACATATCTTAACGCAATCTTTCAAATACAATTTTCTATTATTTGATGCTTATTGGATTTGACACTGGTTGGCCACTAATATGAGAAACATGGAGAAATGGAAAACTTAAAATATAATATGACTTGAAAGCTTTTTAACTTTGTTAACAGCGCAAAAGTCTAAGCAAACTTTGCATTAAGCTTATTGAATTTGATCTAAGGCAGATAAGATCATCAAACATTAAAATAAGACCACTGTAAATGTAAAGTAAAACAATGCCAAACGTTGCATGATAACATAATCTTAAACGTTGTAACGTAATATACTACCTGCTGTAATGCTTGCTACGAAGTCTTCTGTTGTCTTTATATTTATTGATTAAATTCGCTTGTTCTCCGTTTGATTAGCCTTTGATGGCTCAAGGCTTGATTTACTTAGCTATCTTGTTGTAGATTAATTCTCTTTGTGCTTAATAGGTTTAACAATCGAATTTCGCATTAAAAATACAGTCATTATTTATATTTCTTATGAAGCAGCTGTGATTTTTTTTTAAAGTGATAACTAAGGGGGGTAAGTGTTCTCTAAACTTAAACATAGTTTGAACTAAAAGTACTGCTACTCCACCTTTTTAAATTGAAAGTCAATTAATTTTTGCTGCATTTCCACTTGTTACATATGTTTTAAAAATAACAATTTCTAACCATCCCGTTCTACCCATACCTTAGACAGATAGAGTTTTCTATTTGCGAATGAAAAATACTCTTCTTTGTTTTTCAGAAAAAAACATTGTATATTTCTAAGAACGATAATATAGTCATAGTCGTAGAATATTTTCAGCTTTTTTAATGAACACTTTTAAGCATTTTTTAAAAAAATATTTTGAACTAGTATCTAGTTCCACCCTTCAAAATATCACGAAAACAATATCTATCAATATGAAAGCAATAGATATAGAACGGCTTTCAGGAGAACTCCTCCAGACACACGTCTCGCGTCGTGGCGGGTACTATGATTACGAGGAAATGTCACTTTGAATAGGGGTGTGGGATGAATAGTTTTATCTTAATCTTAGCGTAGGTCGTCGTGAGTAAACCAATCGACACCTTCTTTCCTCCATTCCACCTCCTTTAGAAATGTGCTCTCACTTGTTACCATAGCAACAGACAGCCCCAGACATTCAGTCTGGAGGAGTTCTCCTCACAGCCGCACTATACCTCCTCTCGGTTGACCATGAGTTCCACAACACAACCCCTTCCACATGCACAAATGCGAAGTGGTCTGATATAAAGCTACCTTGCCTAAAAATACTACATTTCTACATCTCCAAATTCTCATATTTCATTTGTTACCGTAAAAAGATATACCAGAAGTTTCGGCAGAAAAATTTTTTAAATTCAATATTTATTTTGGTGTAAAAAGATAAGTTTGAAATTATATATTTTTCACATGATAATCTCTCATGATAATCACAATTTAAAAATTTAATAGTATTTTTTTTACAATTTAAAAAAGTTAATAGTAATTTCATTTATTAGTAAATTTTCATGATGCATTTACATTGATCAAATCATAAAATATGTCTGGCAAGGAGTTTTGTTCCAGAGCAATAATTGGCATAGTTTGTAATTACTATAGTTTCTGTAAGTTATAATAGTTTATAGAATAGTATTTACTCAATATTACATATAAATATTTTTACATTAATGATTACACTGCAATTACTTTAATTTATAGGATAATATTTACTCAATAATAAACAACATTGACATCTTTGCACTGTACTTTTCTACTGAATATTTTACATCGTATGTTATTTCGAAGGAACAAATTAATTTAGGGTACAAACAGAACGTAGAGAAATTTCATGGAATTTCTTGAAATTGAAATTCAGTGAGTTGATATTAAAAAAGAAAAATATTTAAAGTAGTAATTCATATTGATTCAGAAAGTTTCAATTTTTTATCCATAACAAAATAAAAAGTAATACTGAGAAAAAAAAGAAATTTTTTTGCCATCTTACCCAATTATATCTCCATACTTTTCTTTCATCTCCCATAATGTCTTGTGGGGCTCTGAACCTAAAAATGGCAAATAACCCACCCATGGTAGCCCGATAGGTCCCGGAGGTAAAGTTTTCCGACGCTTAATCCATTTTATAAAGTTCAAGCTCAAAGTCCATGAAATACCTATGAATAAAATGAATAATAGAAAAGAAGTCAAATTTCCTTTCTCAGTAAATTTCATCAAGCCCTCGAAAACCATTTTTGCTTCTTTTCGTTTCAAAAAGGCGCACAGGAAGCAATCAACTAAATTCTAGTATAAAAATATGATTCGTAAAATATTACCATTTTCTTTTATAAAGTTATTTATCTTATCGACAATTTTATCGTTATCAGTTGTTTTTGTTAAAACTAATCATAATTCATTGTATCATAAATGCATATAAATACAAATGAAGTCTTCTGTTTTTAAATCAGCTAAATCTACTTCTGCAGGCGAAAATAATTTCAAGTACAAATTTTAATTTAGATGGAAATCTTTAGGGTTATTTACTATATGTCTCGGTGTGTAAATAGACTTCTTGAACCCCCAAAATTGTATGAAAATCACGGTGTTGATTTACGCACCGATAATAAAATCAATCGTTCGTATATCGTGAATTATCAATGAAACAATGAGATAGATATGAATAACTTAGTATCAATTTATTCCTTTCAAACACTATTGTTAACTCTTTAACAACCCGAGCATAGGAAAATTTATCATCCTTAGTTTTACAGAAGAGAAAAATCGAGAATTAACTCATCCACTTCGTTGGGGGTTTTATTTTTCATTTGTTTCACAGTAGGTATATATATATGTTATGTATTTATATATACACCGAAGAGCCATTACATTATGACCACCCTGCTAATAACATGTAGGACCACCTTTAGCCCTCAAAACTGATAGCACCCGCCGTGGCATTGATTCCACAAGGTGCTGATAGGTAGTCTGAGGTATCTGGTACCAAGCGCTCACCAACTGGTCCTNAACTATTCTAACTATTAATCTAACTAATCAACTAATTTTAATAACATAGGAATTTGATTCAATATTTAATTCATCATTTACGGAAATAGCCTTACAGACCAGGTACTCCGTGTCACCTATTATTTTACTCCGCAGACTCTTATTTTCTATTCATATATTTTTGAAGACAATGAAATTTTTAATCAGACAATATAAGAATTAATATTTAAAAACAAGGCATCAAAGATTTTTAGAAACTGTTAAATTATTGAACGCGGATTCTCCTCTCCCTCTAAAAATGCGAATGATCAAAAGAAAACATGTAACATAAACACGTAAACATGAATGAATATTTTTTGCAAGAGTTTCACACGACGAATAACAATTATCACTTTGAAATCCAAATCTTTTTCTTTTTTTTTCATTATTAAAGTATTTGTTAGTCTAAATAATCCTTATTCCATATATATATATATAAAGACAAAAAGAGGAAAACAAAGAAAATTAAGAACATTAAAGTTATTGAGATATGGCAAAATACGCAAAACATAAAATTAACATTATGAGGTCCAAACTTTGGATCGCCCTTCTGACCAAACTATGGTGACCATATTTTCCAGATTGGGGCTAGTTCTATATTTTGGGGGACAGAAATTCGAATTCGCCGGGAGAAAAAAAAAGCATGTTTATTCAGCGAAAGTTGAAGCGGTAGTTTTTGTGTCTGATTTCATAACTTAAAATATCGTCTTCACTAATTAGCATATTTGAGGTCACCCCCTTGAACCATTAAAACTGAGTCATGGAACGTGCAGATCCGACCATTAGATCAAAAGTTATTCAAGTGTGGTTCTTTTTTTGGAGGGGGCCAGGGACCGATCAAGACAAATTCAGGCCCAATGCCCACCAAATTTTCCAGACCCCTTACAAAATATTTTGAAATTAAATTAATGAAGAATAGTCCTAATAATAAAAAATAATCCATTGAACTGCTAGATTCAAGAGAAACATTCTAAAAACTTTTGAAAGCAGACTATTGAAGAGTATTTTTCTAAGATATACGTATCTGTAAATTTTCTTAAGATATACGTATCTATAAAACAAGGCAAAATGTAAAACAACAAATCAATGTTACGTCAAAATAAAAATAGTTTGGTGACCACAAACAATTGAAATCAGTGATTTTTGCTAAAAATCACTGATTAGCTTAATCATTTTTTATTGTAAGCTGCCATCACAAAGCTAGCCTGCCTTTCATTAGACTTCTTGCTAATTTTGGAGGTCCCTCAGAAATTATGGGCCTTAGGCCCATGCCTATTGGGCGTAGGCGATAATCAGACCCTGAGAGGGGGCACTGTGCTCGGTTTACTGTATAGTTTTCACAGGAACTTTTTTCTGAATACTTTGAAGAAATTAATACTGTTTGCAATGCTTCATAAGTTAAATTTTAAAAAAATATCAGAATTTACCTTTTTTAAATGATTTTAAGGTAGCTGTTTAAATCATTAGAAAATAAATGAACTTAATTAGCTTATTTAGAATTTCATTTAGTTTATAGTAAGTTAAGTTTATAGCAAGTTTAATTTAATTTAAAATAATTCAGTTTAGTTTATAATATTACAGTAATAATAAAATATATGAATTTGTGATAGGTAAGTAATTTTAATTTTTATTCATAGATTTATAATATTTTTATAACTGCATTGAAGTAATCATAATGATTGTAAATTATAAATATTGCTATATGGATGTTGTATATATTTTAAAAGAATATTTGTAATTTCGTGTTAAATTGCAATTAACTGCCTCTTAATTTTACAGAAAAAATTATTTCTTAATCTGTATTTTAAGAGAACTCAGAAAAAAACTCAATTCAATGAAAACGATTTCTTTTATTTAATAAATTTATAAAAATCTAAATTAACAAGTATCCCCTCAGTTTCAAAAATATATTAAAAAGTATCCGGCTTTTATAATTAATCCATTTGTATCAGTATCAGCTTGTAACCTTCTATTAATTAAAATTAATAGATGGGTCATTCTCACAAAAAGGTGATTTTTTTAAGTCCCTTAGTAATAAATAGTAGGAAATACAGCAGATTTCCTAATATTTTTCTTCATCATTTTTCGTAAAGTTCTAACTAACAAATCATATGCATTTCTGTCAAATGTATTTAATATTTCATTCTTATTTTTTAATAAAACATAACTTCAAAATCCCCTCCGTGGACGTCCCTACGTCTGTGACACAAAATAATTTTTAATGGCTGTTAAACAATTTAAATACCATTTTAATGATTTTTGTAGTTTTATCTAGTTAAATGTTTATAGTAACTTCTTATTTAATATTTTTTTTTAAAAAATTTATTTTTATAAAATAAATGACTAGTAAACTTAGTCCATCAAAAATGAAATTTCCCTCCATGGACAACTAATATAGTTCGGTAAATATGCAATAAAAAAATGCATATGCGAAATACCTGGTAACCATTCCATTTTCTAATGTTAACTATCAGTTGTTTTTGTTTTCTTTGGTGTCAGTTTTGGATTGTTGTGTTCAACTGGGGTTTGGCAAAGTTCTCACCGTATACTCCGTGGACATCACAAAGAAGGTAAGAGAAAATTATTTTCTTTTTGATAGATGAATTTTGGACTGCAAAAATAGTATATTTAATAAAAAGAACTGCCCCATTTTTGTAACTTTAAAATTAAAAATCATTAAAATTCAAGAGCTAGTTTTTGTCTCCTCCGTGGACATAACGAGTCCATAGAGGAGAAGACACAGTCAATGGAAGAGACAATGTGTTAGATAACCATAATGCAATTTTAATAATTAAAAAACTATTTTCTGTTAATTGATATTTTTTAAAATGGAACAAATATGTTAATTTGTTTGTATTTTTAAAGAAAATCAATTAAGTTTAACTTTTTCTTATCGGAGAAGTAAATATTGGCAATTTTTCTAAATAATTTCTGTGATGTTTAAAAACATTTTTCTCTTCAAATTTTAGGAAAAAAATGACAAAACAAAAATGTAAAAAAAGAAAAAAATCAAATAAATAGAGGCATTTATGTAATTTTTATCACTTTTTTAATTACTTTAATTCAAGAAAATTTTTTAGTCTATTTATACCTTTTCAGTGAAAATGACCCAGATGTGATTAAGTAGTACGTTTATAATCAAAAGGTATTTGGTTTTTGCAACTCTTGCAGTTGTATCAGTATTATTTTGTAACTGATACAGAAATCTTTCATTTGATACTCAGCCTTCTTTTATTCCCAGCCATCCGGCACTGCCGCTTTATTTAATGGCATATATATATATATATATATATACACATTAAGCGCGATTATCCATGATTATTTACTTGAATTTGAATTTTAAATTAAGCAGCGTGAATCATTGAAATATTATTAATTACCGTTTGTTTTTTGTTTCAGGTGTTGGCCAAACTGGTAAGAAAATTTGTTTAACTATCTCTAATTAAATTATACGTTTATAAACAAGCATTAAGTATTCTTGCTATTTACGAATACAATTTATTTTCCCGTAAGAAAGCTATAACTACATTTCATTTAATATATTCAGATAATTAAGTAATGCGAATATTTCTCAATTTGCTTAAATTATCTCTAAAATATAAAGAGGTTTCAGCTTAACAAATTTTAATTATATATTCTCAGAAAAACAATAATTTTTAAAACGGGCAGTGTTTAAGAAATATTTATTAGAAAGAAAAACTGGAATTTTAAAAAAACTTGCTTCCCTGAGCTTTGGTACTAATTAATTTATAAAATTTTGAAGTAAACTGAATAATAATAAAAATGTTTTATAATAAAATTTTTGATTTTGTGCATTATTAATTACAGTGCATTATTAATTTGACTGTAATTTTCTATACAATGTAACTTTAATATCTTTAATTAGCGTTAATAAATATAGTATTGGTTTGTATATTTAACATATATACATCTGCTCTAATAGTGAAATGGTTTCGCTCTTTCAGTAATTCATACATCTGTGGTGTAACTACCACTACGAAAATTAAACATCAATTCACTGGTATATAAGACATGCTAACTTGATTTAATCACGAGGCATCTACTTTGATTTATCATACTACTTACTACCTCAAGGAAATACCCCAAGGACTCTCATCACACTGTGAAGGGGTAAAGGGCCGTTCCGGCCTCAGGCATCCCGAACCACCTAATAGACTAGACTCAATCACAGGGTACCTTGTGATAGATGAAGGTTGGCATGATCGATAACTCCGCCCCCACATTGATAACTTCCAGACGTGATTTGAACACGCCCACTTCACAAAAATCTTGACAGTAACGCATACTTCGTTGGATGATCCACATTGAACAGTTGACTTGCTACTTGTGACTGCGACATAATCAACCTCCTCACGCTGTTGCTACTCTGTCTCGCCTCGATGAAACGCAACGTCTGCCTGCATACACTCGACTGCTAATGGCAACACTGGAGCGACTACGACTGTGAAGTTAATACATCTCTCACATTCAGCACTCAAAAAACCGGTGACCTTAAAACCAGCTCTCCCGGTCTTTCCCAAGTACAGCAACTAGTGGTATCAGTACATCGAATTCTATCCCAGATAAAATTCTGGTGGGGGAGTATTGTGGCGTAACTACCACTACGAATATTAAACATCAATTCACCGGTATATAAGACATGCTAATTTTATTCAATCACGAGGTACCTTTTGATAGATGAANCATGTATACGTTGTATGTACATGCGTTAATACAATAGTGTGAGGAGCACTCAAAAAATTATATATATATATATATATATATTCTGATGAATTTTTGTCTTTTTAGTAATTATCTTTACAATGGAAAGGATATTTTTCTTCGGGATCGGGACCATCGCTATTCCGGATAACTGATTTTTCCGGTTTTCTGAATCGCTGCAAAAAGCCGTTTTTTTATTGTCAAACTCAACTAAAAAAATATATATTTGGAAATAATCTTAAAAAGAAGAAAAAACGATGAAGTAATACACTAATGATTGTTTCCAAAATGATGGTAAGGTAAACATCTTTCAAAAAAGAAAGAAAAATCTTGAAATCTTATGAGGAAAAAATTTTATTTTTTTTAAATGGTGGGAAAATTTATCGAATTTCGTTCCGGTTTTTTGGTTTTCCGGTTTTCTGATTTCCGGATTGCGGGCTCTGTACTGTGTATATATATATATATAAATCTGAATTAACAAACATCGGGTTCTCATAGTTGATACCATCATTTGAATCAATATCAGCTTGTACCCTCTATTAATTAAGATTAATAGATATGTGATTAGGTATTAGGTTTATTATCAAAAAGTATTAGGTTTTTATAACTCACAATCAGTTGCATCAGTATTACTTTGTAACTGATACAGAAAAAAAAAATTTTTTTTTGATAATTACACATCTCTTACTCCCAAGCATCCGGGACAGCTGATTTATTTAATGGCATGTATAAAATTTAATGGCATATATACATGTGTATTCTTTAATAATTAATCTTGTACAGTTCTACATATTAAATCTTAATTAAATATCAGCTAATTGATATAAAAATATTTAAATTCAAGGTTTTTATTGTCATTTAATTTGTCATCAGATAGATCCCTTTTTTCCCCTCACAGTGAGGAAAAATAAAGTAATTCTTGCATAATTTATTTTGCTGCGATATTAAATGAACAAATCGTGTTAGCTGTATTGTTCACCTCTTTTTATTTCCTCTTAGTTTCATTTCATGTTTATTTATCTTTCGCTTTCATATCATTTGCGGAATGCATTGATAAGAAAAGATAAATTGAGTAGTGTCATTTTTAATATACGACAAGAGTATTGACTGAAACTGAGTATTTTTCCTAAACATGTTAAGTTAGTGTTCGAAATCTGAATATGTTTTCTATCGGGCTGAAAGGATTATTGCTCTCTCTCACGTTTTTCCTTTGCATTTTTACAAGTAAGAAAGATTATTATTACTTCACCAAATTGATTATTAAAAAAAAAATTATTTAATAACCGGTCTTGAACAGTCGACCCTATTTTAAAGTCAATAATCATCGATGTTCAACTCCGCAGCCTTGTAGCAATGAACGCTACACAGAAGACAGGGATACTTATGGATCAAGTACTGGGACAAACTAGCTTTCGAAAAGGACATTTTAATGGAATTAATCCGTATTTGAGCAACATGGTGAGGAAAACTACGGAAATCACCCACGGTTAAACTGACCGTAAAGAGGTTCGAACCCATGATCCGTCTATCACTGAGGATATTTTACGTCAGCACTGAGGTTGCTGCGTGCTCGAAACAACCCGGCAACACTGGAATTCGAAACTGTGTAACCAAATTAGGAGGTGCATGCTCTATCCCCTGAACCACAGCGACTCAGATTATAAATATTGAATTTTTCTAATGTAAAAGTAAAATTAGTTTAAATATTGAATGCACAACCTATTTTTGATCTCAAAAATTATATACCTAACACAAGTGTTACGTGTTTTAAAGTATCTTAAAAAAAAATTTACAAAATAGCATAAATTTCGCACACTTCATTATTACAAACAAATCATAGTTTATTGCTAAGTAAAATTTATTGCTCATTATTTGTAAATAATATCACCCTCTATAATATATTACATAATACACAAATACTATACTTGGTGTTGCGTAAAAACCAACTTTAATCTATGTTAAAAATTAAACATTATGAGTAGCATGTAAGACTTTAGCTAGGAATAAACAATAACACTATCGCGTTCTAGTGAATCTTAAGGGAAATGAAGGGGAAACTGAAAATATCAATAAATATTTGATTGAAAGGGAAATAGAATGAAGGTGTTGTAAGACATTTTTGTAAACACCTCCAAGTTTTCTTATGCAATCAAACAAGTTTTGAATGTTCGACAGGAATTTTGTTTTTCCTAACTTTAACATTAATCTGCGATGCTTAACCAGTATACTTTTTAGACCTCATTTTTGTCGAGGTTTCTAATATATGATATCTTTAAGGAAACATATATTCAAAACCTGTTTTACTTTTAAGGTTTCTAATGTCTTTAAGGAATACCCCTTATATCATATTCATAAATTATTGGAATTGCTAAATTAAAATGATAATTTGGTTTTTTGTATTTGTTCAATTCAATAGTTCTTTTCAACGCTATATTCATTGCGTAGTTTCCAGTAATTCACATATTAACTCATGTTAATTAAAATAATAAAGTAAATATTAAATTCAATCGTTCTTTTCAACGCTTTATTTATTGAGTAGTTTTTTGTAATTCACATATTAACTCATGCTAATTAAAATAATAAAGTAACTGTTCAATTCAATAGTTCTTTTCAACGCTATATTCATTGCGTATAGTTACCAGTAATTCACATATCAACTCATGCTAATTAAAATACCATGTAAATATTCAATTCAATGGTTCTTTTCAATGCTGCATTCATTGCTTAATGCTCCCATTAATTCCATCCAGTTAAAATGCCAAAATAAATATTCAATTCTACTCAGCTGTTCTTTATAGCATTAAAATTGTTAATTCATTGGTGGAATTTCGTGCTTAGATGTAGCTATTAAGGTAGCATCTAGGAGTTATTTGGACACTTTCATCTATTCTTCAATAATTTTTCTTAACTTTAAAACTTTTTTTAATATTATTTACTTTTTTTAAATCCCATAAAAAGCTCTTTTTTAGAACTGAATTTGATGATTTACATGTAATTTAACAAAGCATTATCATGTGAGTAATACCTTAACCAGTTGACGATTTTTTTTTTTTTTTTTTTTTTTTTTTTTTTTTTTTTTTAGCTTTTTACAGTTCGAACTCAGCGATCAAAAAAAGTACTATTACGTTTAATAATTGTAATTATCAATTATTTACTGTAAATTATTGAACAATTTAGAATTTTTTTTAGTACAACAATTTTTTTTCAACATAGTTTAATAATTTTCATTCATACTTTTTCTTTCTGCTAAAAGGTTTTTTAGTTAAGTTTTAATTTATTTTTGCTTTATAGAATTCAATTTGCGCATGGAAGTTATTGCATGCTTTGAATTAGAAATCTATTTTCTGATAAGTTGAAAACATAAATTTCTGGGAAAAGTTTGAAACTTTTAATGTCTTTGAAATTAAAGGAAAGTTAAGTGTTAGTTATAGTTCATGAAAAATTTCAATGTCTTTTTTCCATTGTATCTTTCAGATAGTGTTTTAATTTTTAAATATATATAAAATATGTTTGTAGTATAAAATGTATAAAATATTGTCTAACTGAAGAAATAATAAAAAAAAATAATAAATATGTAAAAACAATAATGATTTTAAAAAAATGTGTGCCCATTTCCTTAAATTACTTCTCTCCTGCTAGGCCTTTATGACTGTAGTAGAAGGAACAAAAAAAAGCGAAGAAATAGCGTTACCTCACAAGTTTTCGGTCAAAATAAATAATCACTTCTTTTGGATAAATGCCTGTATCCAAAAAGAAAGATAAAAATAACTCTTTTTATAAGTATTACTTTTAAAAAATATCAAAGCAAAATTACTTCCCCATTTTCAACTTTTAAATAACAGATAGTTTAAACTGCAATTTCTTTAAAACAATTACAAAATACATAAACTACAACTTCAACTTTTTTTCACTTTATATTTTGGTTATTTTTGTTAAGATGCGTTATTTTCATTATGGGCATAAATTTTGTAATGCTACATAGCCTAATATCTACCATTTCACATTGAACCCATTAGTGAAAATGAACCAGAAACTATAAATGACCACAATTTGTTAAACCCTCAATTGTGAAAGCCTTTTTTTTTTTTTGTATAATTCTTAATAAAGAGCGTTATTTTATTATTTAAATTTTATTTTCAGCATTCTACATTTTCCAAAAACAGCTTTTAATTGGAAGCAAAATATTTTATTCTAAAATATAAGATTTCGGGTGTAAAAAGTGATAACCCACATCCTATATCCAACAACACCTTGCATGACATTCTAGTGGTACGAGTCTTTGTCAAAAAGCAGCAACGCAGCTTTTGACAAAGATCCTATAAAAATCTTTGATCTTTATAGGATCTTTGAGATCTTTTATAGGAGAGCATGTATTTCAGCTGGAATAAAAGGAAATTTTTTTTATCTTTAAACTTTTTAAGTGTAGGTTATCATTTTTTACCCACAAAACCTTTAAATGTTTTCGAACCAAAAAAAAATTTTTAATTTTATTATCTCACATTACTTTATTATCCTATTTAATTACTTCATGAAAAGACAAATTTTTTATCCTATTAATTACTTAATTATCTTTTATTTAGCCAGCAGCCTAAAATGTTATGATTGCTTTTGGGATGATTCGCCAGAAACGAAAGATGAACGTCTAAAAGAATTGTCCAAAGTCAAAGATCGGAAATTTCCAGTTTCTGAGAATTATATTGGGGAAAAAGAAAGAACGAGAGCGCCAACAGAAGAAGAAATAAGACGAAAATGTGGCGTAATGAACTGCCAATCAGAAGACAGTTATTGTTTAAAATGGAGCTATATCTCAAACAGTAAGAAATCGATTTTATTTCCAGTAAGATCGAAAGAAATTTTAAATAGTAGTATTCCATATGAGGCATACTCGGAGAAAATAATATATCGTTGAGACAAAACACAAAAATAATAATCACCCTGAATAACTTTAGTTTTAAGGATCACGAACTAAGAGCCAATTATAATGGGAGTAACCTTCAATATGCTAACTACTTTGCGCAGACGATATTTTAAATTACAAAATCAGGCACAAAAACATTCTTTTTCTAAATTTGAACCTTTTTTCCCGACAGATTTAGATTTTTAACTATAAAAATATGAGCGAAAGCCGCAATCTGGAGAATTTGGTCCTAATAGTTGTCATTAGAGCGGGCGAAAGTTTGAACCCTTAAAAGCTAATTTTACTTTTTGCCAATTCCAATACATCTCAAGAAGTTTTAATTCGAATCAAAGAAATTTTTAAATAGTAACTTTATAAAATGCCTAAACTTTGTCATTTTATGAAATTCAATTCTTCTCACTGCACCAAATTTTGCAATAATAGACTAATTAGGTCAAGGAACTAGACTAGAAAACCCCAAAATTATTTTTTCAACTAACTAGAAAAAGACCCCATTTTTTTACCCCATTTTTAAAAATATAAGGTAAATAAGGGCTTTTATAATTTTTCTTAACCAGAAAGATCAGCTAGTTACATATATGGGAAAATGATTGCAGTGGTGAAAGTCATATGCTCAAATCTGGGGACTGTCGTGGTATTTTCTTTTTAATTTGAAGAAAAAATCATATTAATATATGTTTTCTTTCCAAATGATAAATGCGTTTTAAAACCATTCATAGTTGGTGTTTTGGAGAAGACACGTGGGATTTTCGTCAAAAACCTTGGATTGTGGCTATAATTAAAAATCTACCATGCACTTTTATTATGCATTAAAAATAAAAATTTTATTATATTTTTTACTAATAAACATTTAATTAAAATAGTTATAAAAGGAAAAAAATTCTCGTTTGAAATTAAAAGTTTCAACATTAGTTGAAATACCATAATTATTCTACTTATATAATTATTCTTATATAAATAAATTATAAAATGCCTAATTGCTTATAATTAGATACGTTGCACAAATTCCAAAATGTATGAAACTTTGTATTTACAGTTCAAACCAGTTTTGGATAATTAAAATAGATCTAACAACATATTTTTTATATATATATATATATTTTCGATTAGTCTTCGTANTTTTTTTTTTAAAAAACGAAAAAGATTCCTAATTAGCAAGGGATTAATTTTTAGGAATTTTTTTGTACCACGTTTTGCTGTCACTTCATTAGCACTATTTATTCAATAATGGTTGAAAAAATTGCGAGTTGTAAAATATTCAAATAGTTAGATTAATTTTAAGAATAAAATAAGAAAAAAAATTGCTCGAATGGGTTCTTAGTTTATAATTTATTTTTTTAAAGGAGCCGTATTTTTAAATTATTAATTCTTAAGTAAATTTTTCGACTTATTTCGTTCGCATAGTGCATTTCATCACTCCAAAATTACATTTAAAATAATGAGAAAATTGGCTTAAAAATAACTACACCGTCATGGAATAAAATAGTTATTAAAAACTATTTTTCACGCGGAATTATCTACGGATAAACGATTTTTAATTATGGTGATCAAAAAGTCTTCATTTAAAAATTTCCTGATGTAATCTAATCTAATTGTGAAATATACAGAAATTGAAATAAACATTTAAAGTTCATTTTTCGGAAATAAGTATTGGGTTTATATTTTCCAAATTGAGCAGATCCTATACATTCTGATGACTCAAATTTATCAAGAAGAAAGTACGTTTATTTAGAGAAAATACGTTTTATTGTTTGATTTCATGACTTAATCAGCAATTAGCAGTAATTAAAATATTTGAGCGCAACCTTTTGCACCGTAAAAATTAGCAGCGCGTAATACATAAAAATCCGATCATTGGGGCAAAATTTATTCTGTTTATATATATATAATTTTAAGCTCACTGTTAATTCAAAGATAATGCAATATGAAAAGTTTTGTGTTTAAGTAATACCCTTACCAACTAAAATTTGCATTTGATCACATACATCAAATTAATATTTATTTAATAGTAAGACATTCCCAAATATTCGGATATAGAAGATAGATTCTTAATTTATAGTATCCGATTGGTTTCGATAGAATTTCTTCACTTAATTTTATGTTTGTTTAGCACGGGCCCTAAAATTATAAATTTATATTAAAGTTTAAAAATCGAAATATTTTTCAAAATAAGGCTAAATCTGAGCTTAAAAACAACAAATTTTTCAATTCACTTTGAAAAATAGAACAAAATATATTATTTCATGCTGAATTTTTAAAGAAAAATTCTAAATATTCTTACTTAAAACTTGATAAAATTAACAAATTCACAGTTACACTACTCAGTAGCATTTAGTTCAAAACATCGCCAATATTATACATATAAAACCTACATACAAAATTTCAAAAAATTCTATAACTAACTTTTTTTTTTGTAATGTGTGTTAGAAGAGTTGAGAATTATTCTTAAAATCAAACTTTCTTCAGAAAATGCATTTAATATGCAAAGAAATTCTGGAAACAAAAAAAAAATTTAAATATTCAAAAATTAATTCTTGAAAATAAATTTTGTCTTAGAAATATAGTTTATACAAATAAAATGAAGAAGAAAAAAATTAGTTCAGTTATCGGCAGTTTACTTCCGGTTTCGTATGTCAGCAAATGAAAAATACAACTGTAATTTTATTTCTAAAAATCGAAGATTTTTTAGGAATTTTAGAACGCATATGAACTAAAGTTTAAATATACATATAATAAAAAAATTCAAAATAAAAAATAATATTTTCAAAAACCACGTTTTTGTAGTGGAGAAAAATAATTATAAAAAAAAATTTGAAAAACGAAAAACGTGGGGCGCATGAAATACATAACAGTAATGTTATATTAGTGTGTGTATGTGTGCTCTTGAGTATATGTGTATGTATATCTGTAATTGTATCTGAATGTGGATGTGGAATATGTTTGTCTATATGCATATGTATGTGGATGTATATGTGACTGTGCATGTGCATACGTATGTGTATATGTACTGTTATATATTTCATGCGCCCCACGTTTTTCGTTTTTCAAATTTTTTTTTTTAATTATTTTTCTCTGCTACAAAAACGTGGTTTTTGAAAATATTATTTTTTATTTTAAATTTTTTTACTTTAAATTATAATTTTTTTAATTTTTATTATATATTTTTTAAAAATTATTACTTTTCAATTATTATTCTTCACTACAAAAAACGTGGTTTTTAAAAATATATATTTTTATTTAGATTATTTTTCTTAGTCAAGAGTAGTCAAGACTACTACAAGACCACTACTAAAATAATAGAACTTTCATTTTAAATTAGGGATACAAAAATCTTTATAGAAAAACACTATCTTTACGACTTTCATTAGTTGTATGCTGATGACAACCAAAACAATCTGGAAATGAATGAGGAAAATCTGGATCTTACAACGAGATTTTTCAGTCAATAAAAATACTCCGACAATAAAAATCTTTTCACCTGACATGTAATACTAATTTGAAATAATGGAATCGACAACAAAAGACAATCTCGAAAATAATTTTCTTTTAAATTTTAATTTTATTTTACTTTGTATCTCTTTTTTCTCTTCATTTTCATGCATTGTCATCCAATTCTGAACTATGTGCCAAATTTGAAGTTTGCAGCTAGTTGGGAAGTTAGTTTAAAATCGATTACAAAATTCCACCCGGACAGACATACACGAAGGCAAGTTTATATAAACGTGGTAAAAGATAATAATAATTTTCGTCAAAATTTCCAGTTTTTACCCAGTTGTACACTTAACAAATTTTATGTCGATGCACGACGTTGTATGTCTGTCTAAGCTAAGAACTCCTCCCGCCACAAAGTCTGAGGCCGTGGTGCTATGGAAACAAGAATGGTGCATTTCAGGGAGGGTAGCTTCACTCTAGGACTAACACAATAGACCAAAGAAAAAGATTCCCTTTCTCCCGCTGACCCGAGCCGAAACCACTCCAAAACAGTGACCCTGCACCCCTACTTCAAATAGTCATACCTAGTTACCATAGTCACCGCCACAGATCCAGACGAATGTCTGGAGGAGTTCTCATTTTAGACAAACTATATATATTCTTCAGTTTAAGAAACATTATGCTAATGAAGATATTTTTGCCGCAGATCCAAAAAACATCACCTACACATGCGTGGGAAATCCTCAAAAGAGATCCGGATGCTTTGAACACGAAATTAAAAGCAAGGACACCAAACAATACTTGAAAATCCAAGCTTGCCTGTGTGATGAAGATTTGTGCAACAGAGCTCTTTCGTTAAACCCAATGCATCTCGTTACACTGTATGCAACATTAGTCGTGGTCTTGCTTACATTTTATAGACGAAATTACTGCTGAGAAGACAGATGATTTGATTTTAATAACTTTTTAATTAGAAAAAAATCAGTTGGGCTCTGTAGCAGGAAGTTTTAACCCGCTACAAGGTGTCTAAAAAATATGAAAACGGTAAAATATTTGGAAAAAAAAACGCATGGTATCAAAAATCTAAAAGAGGCATTTTATATGATACCAAAGTCGACACTCACTCCCAGATTTGGGGGTGATAGAATTTAGTACCATTGAAAAGCTTATTTAAAATTAAATCGATTTTTTTTTAAATCCCCTTTTTATTTTCTCGACTGACTCCATCTGTAAAAGAAAATGGAATAATCTGTATAAATCAAATTAATTTTTTCCTGAAAATCCACTTCTACAATAAAAAATTTTGGGTTCTTGATCGATATTGGTATTATTATTTTTTTTATATTTTTGATCCGATGAGATATTTGACCGTTTATATATTTTGCGGTCCCTCTGTATTTGCAAAATTGTAATTTAAAAATTGTATTTCATAGTTGGAATTCTAATCAATGTTTGAATTTTCGTGTAATAAAATCAGTTAACATTGCTCTTCATCTACCAAACTTGACTTCTGGGAATCATTCCATTTTTTTGAATTATTTAAATAATTTAGTTTATGATCTTTCTACAATCCCATTCATCTTTCTCAACAGTCTCATCTGATTTAAAAACCTTGGGAAATATTCGGAAATCTGTTGTAATTTAATTGATAAACCCTAGGGTTTCCTTGAAACCCCCTAATCTTATCTCCCTTTTTATTTTATTCAAACTTGTTAAACCACTTTTTATTTCATTCAAACTTGTTAAACCACTAAATCTATATGTACAATATATATTTTGATTATAAAGTTTTTACATTTCTTTCCATATGAGCAACAACAAAAAAAATCAAAATTATTTAGCTTTTTCCATAGTAACAGCATTTTAATAAATGTTAAAAATTTCGTATTAGTTTTGTTACAGAAATTTTTGTACCTAAAATAATCTTTTACAAAAAAATATTGAGAAATTTAAAATAGTAGCATTATCCTGATGGGTACAGTTCTTTTGAAGTCCCGTGTTATAAGTTAAAGGATATTAAATAGCTCTTTGAAAATTCATTAAAAATATTTTTTTTTGTTTGTTTTAAACTTTAGATATTTATAGATGAGTACACAAAAATAATTAAATTTTATTCATAAAGGTGCATCTTTTTTGCATGAATTTTAAATTAATTTTAATATAATTAAAGATGAAGGTTTTTACATTAAAAGATTTTTTTTTAAGTTGATATTGTTGATTTGATTTGTTTATGTTTCACATAAATAAATTTTACATTAATTTATCTGTTATTTTTATAAAAATAAACTCTTTCACAAAAACTTTAACAGTCGGCTTTCATCAGATGCTCTCTAGAAGTCATGCATTCTAAGAACAGAACATGATTTTGATATCATTCTTAGTGATACCATATTTTTGTTGTTAATCAATATTTGTATGATATTTGTTGATTTAAGGATATTTTCTTCAGGACAATAATTCTCAGCCTATATTAAAATAAATTGCTTTACCATGTTCTTTGATACTTTATATTGTTGTCAGATTTTAACACGTTCTAGATTTTATATGTGCAAACTAAGTGCAGAATAGTTAATCATCTGATTGCTTAATTATTCTAAAATTATTATGATTTTGTCAAATTGATCATTATTTGAATGATATTTGTTTATTTAATCTTTTGAAACAGATGGGATCCTTTCATATATTTTTTCTGGGACTCTAATTACCAGTAAAAATATATCTTGATGTTTTTTTAATTAGTATAAAAACAGTCCAATAGTTACTAAAAAAATCAGTTAGATTCTTGTAATTATATTTGTACTAAAATTTAAAAAAATTAGTTTGAATAATATTTATTTCATTCATATTCAAAAAATCATCAATAATTGATTTTGCAAAATAAAGAAATTTCAACGATGAATAAATGCTTCGCTTAAATCTAAGTAAGTGCAAATTTTAATTATTGTTTGGAAGTGAGCTGTGTTTGGAAGATTACCGTAAACACAGAGAAAGACACCGTTGTTTCATGCAGTATTTTATAACCATAAATAATTAAAATATAATATTTTTCACTTATTTTAACCTAAATTAATAGAAAATAATTTTTAAAAAAAATATGTAAAATATGTTTAATAAAAATTCTGCATTAAGGGGTTAATGATACTTTTCTTCTCTAAGAAATAAACCATTAAATAAATAAATCGAAATCAACTACTGTAGACATACTATTATAAAAAGGTTATTAAAAATGTTAATGATATTTATAATTACCAAGCCGTTATGAAGCAATAAAAAAATAAATGCACAACAAAAAAATATGAAATGCAATTAGATGGTTAACCAATAAAAAAATGAACAAATGGAGGAAAAGAAAAACACATTTTAAGTTGAACATTTATTTTATTTTCGAAACAATTCAACAACAACATTTCAAAGCATTTACGAATCTTAAAAAACAAATGGCTTTGAAATTCCTTTAATTACATGACTTAGCACACCATTAAAAGATTTCACTTTAGGTAAAATCTGCAGATTAAGCTATAGAGTAATAAATATATACTTATTTATCACAGTTCAAAATTGCTTAGAGTCTTAAAATATAAAAGGAAAAATACACATTGCTAATAATATAACATTTATAGAGCAACATAGAATACACATCATCTATTATTTATCACATTGTAGATCATAATTTTATTTAGGAAGGCAAACAGCCAAATAAAAGTTGTTTTGAACCTTGCATTCAGCATTTTATCAAACATTCATAACAGTTAATATAATTTCTAAAACAGCTGGACCTCAGAGGAATCACTCACAAGGAATGCTGTATAATGTTCAGGGAAATTTCTCACCGCACAAGACTGTTGCTAAACAACCATGGGGATAAATATGATATCTACAGATGAACATTAATTAATTTTATCACAAAGAGATGAATTTGATAAAAATTTTCCTAACTGCCAAACTTTTCTATGAAAATTTCCTCTAGAATTTCTTTTCAGATAAGTTCATTGCTAAGCAACTATAATTTTGGTCCTTAAAGGATAAATTAAAGATTTCTAACACTTAAACACAGGAGTTTGATGAAATTTTTCAAAAAAAAAAAAATTTCCTCCAAATCAATTCCATTGCTTAAAAACTATACTGATAAATTTTATATTAACAGGGAAATATAAACAAATTTTATTACCAGCAGAAAAGATGGAGAAAAACTTGTTGATTTTTTGATAGAGAATTTCCCTGAACACTGCAAAGCATATAATGATATAAGCATATGTGATAAAATGCCATTCTTAATTGAGCATAAAACTGTAAGAGTCCTTAATTTATCTTAACAAAATTTTAAATTTTGGCTTAGTTTAAGATAATGTTACCCATAAAAAAAACTTTTAAGGAAAAAAGATTATAAGTTTTAAAAAAAAATTCATTCAAAACCTTTAACCTCTTATTAAATAAATTTCTAATTTGCAGCAACAGAATTTTTTTTTCGGGGGGGGGGGGGGGTTTAAAT